>NW_027453944.1:0-118448 GCF_040206685.1 Ascaphus truei | reverse complement strand
AGAGAGAGACACAGAGAGAGAGAGAGAGAGAGAGAGAGAGAGAGAGACACAGAGAGAGAGAGAGACACAGAGAGAGAGAGACACAGAGAGAGAGAGACACACAGAGAGAGAGAGACACAGAGAGACAGAGACAGAGAGAGAGGGAGAGAGAGAGGTAGAGGTAGGTAGAGGTAGGTAGAGAGAGAGAGGTAGAGAGAGGGAGGCAGAGGGGGGCAGGGTGCGGCAGAGGGGGGCAGGGTGCGGCAGAGGGGGGCAGGGTGCGGCAGAGGGGGGCAGGGTGCGGCAGAGGGGGGCAGGGAGCAGAACAAACATGATATAAACCTGGCAGTAAGAAATCTCAGCAAAATATTCCATCTAATAGCAAAAATATCAAACCAGAAAAAAAACTTTCCCTAACAGACCAACAACAAATGACAAAATCAAAGAAAAATGGTTCGATAAGGAATGCAACACCCTTAGAAAAAGCCTGCAAACAATATCAAACCAAAAACACAGAGACCCAAACAATACAGAACTACGAATGAGGTACCACCAACACCTGAAGCACTACAGGCACTCCCTAAGGTAGAAAAAACACAACCACATTGCCAAAAAATTAGAAAGAATTGAAGAAGCATTAGATGAAAATACTTTCTGGCAAACCTGTGTAGCCGTGACCCTTGATTCACCCCGAGTAATGAGAGGTTGCGCTTGCAAGGAGTAGTTGCAGAAGCCCGCGAAGGAGGAGGATACATATTGGCGGGAAAGGAGCAGTCCCTTGACCCAGCAGCCCCCACGGGGAGGGTCAGGTGAGTGCGTTTAGCCTATGGGCGGAGGAGTTGCCAGAGATATAGGCAGTGGTTGCGCGCACGTGGAGTTAGAGCATCGTGGAGAGACGAGGAGACGGAGACACTTGCGCTGGGAGGTTGTACCCCCACAGGCGCAGTCAAGGTGCCCCGGCCCAGTTAGCCCTGAGTCACCGTAGAGACAAGCGGAGCTAGGGACACCCTTAGTAAGGGATTTACCCCCCCTAAAACTACTGCTGTGTTCGGGACTATCCTGTCGGGGAGAAGCGCCCCATATCGCAGCGTGGAATCCCCAGAGACTCTTTTTGAAGAACCGTAGCAGTTCCGAGCACCGGAGTGCTCGGCAGGTATTTCATCAAGTGCACCAACTCTACCCTTTCAATCACCTAAGACCTAGTGGCTGCGCAGTCACCCATACACATACACACGGCCGTTGGAAGCGAGATAACTGATTAACGTATTTGGACACGGGGTGGGAACACCTGGTGGTGGGATTGGGGGAAAGTTATTGTTGGCGTCCGCCGAGGCGCATAATTGTGGACGTCCTCCGTGGCGTGTTAAATGTTGTGTACCAGCGGATTGGAATGTCATGGCATGCAATGTATCGTAAGGTTGATTTATCAGTAAACAAGATTGGTTTTATAACATGGTCGTGTGAGAGAAATTCTTGTATAGAGGTCCTGCGAAGACTCCCCCTTTGGCAGGATCTGTCGCAGGTGGAGGCGCTGCACCGAACATATACATATATACATATACATACATATATACATATATACATATATGCATATACACACATACACATACACATACACATACACATACATACATACATCACGGGCTCTCCGTAACAGCTTGCCAAGCGATAGGAAGCAGGGTTACACCTGGAAACATCTGGATACAAAGCAGAATAACAGACACCTGGCCATTCAGAATGGCAACATCTGGAAAAACTACTTCAAGGACCTTTACCAAGAAATCCCAGAAGAAAACCTGACACAAGAACAAAAACAAATCTTCACCAAACAAACATCACTGGAGAACACTATAAAAGATAACCAAAAACCCTCTGGACATACCAATCATAATCCAGGAAATAAAAGAAAAAATAAAACTAATAAAAACCAAGAAAGCCAGCGGACCAGATGGCATTCTACAAGAGATGCTGAAGTATAGCAATCCATCTATACAAGAAGCAATACTGAAAATGTTCAACCTGGTCCTCACTACTGGCTACTTCCCTGAACTATGGAATGAAGACTGATAACCCCTATGCACAAGAAAGGAGACAGGCTGGACCCATCCAATTACAGAGGAATCTGTGTCAGCAGCACCCTGTGGAAACTGTTCAACAGCATCTTGAACAGCACAATCCTCACCTTCCTGACAGAGCAGTGTACTGAGTAAAAGCCAGACAGGCTTCCTGCCAAACCACTGCACCACGGATCACATCTATACCCTACACAGCCTGATTAATAAGCACGTCCACAACACCAACAAGTGCAAAATCTTTGCTTGCTTTGTGGACTTCAAAAAAGCCTTTGACTCCATCTGGCAGCAGGCCTATTGCTGAAAATACTAGAGAGCGGAATAGGGGGGAGAACATACGACACAATCAAAAGTATGTACTCTGAAAACAAAGGCTGCGTGAAAGTTAATAACTAAAGGACAGACTTCTTCCATCAAGGCCGTGGAGTTAGACAGGGCTGCAGTCTGAGTCCCACACTTTTTAACATTTACATCAATGAGCTTACAGCAGCCCTAGTATCTTCCTCAGCACCTGGGCTCAACTTGGCTGGAACTGAGATTAAGTCTCTACTATACACAGACGACCTGCTCCTGCTGTCTCCAACAGAACAAGGCCTCCAACAGAAACTGGCAATACTAGAAAAATTCAGCCAGGCCTGGGCACTCTGTGAACCTAGAAAAAAACAGAATAATGGTATTCCAGAAAAAATATAAAAAACATCCAACCATATCGCAATTCACACTGGACGACAATGCACTGGAACAGACAGCGAGTTACACATACCTAGGTCTAACAATCAGCTCATCAGGGAAATTCAGCCTGGCCATAAATACACTGAAGGAGAAGGCCCGCAGAGCATTCTACACAATAGGGAAACAGATGTACCACCTCAAACCACCAATACGAATCTGGATGAAAATATTCAACAGCATCATCACACCCATCCTTCTGTATGGCAGCGAGGTGTGCGGCCCTGTAACATTCCCAGACTCCACAAAATGGGATACCAGCCCAACAGAAATACTGCATCTGGAATTCTGCAAAACACCTTCTCCAAGTACACAGGAGTACATCAAACAATGCATGCCGGGCTGAGCTGGGCCGCTTTCCTCTACTGCTCACTGGACAGAAGAGAGCACTGACATGCTGGGCCCACCTAAACACCAGCCATCCACAGTCTTACTGCTACAGAGCAATGAGAAGCCAGGACCTCCTCACTAAACCCTTTGCCATCAAATAACTTGTCCTCTCACTCCAAGGACAAAACCCCACACAGATCAACAACCTGCCGAAAAAATAAATCAACTCAATCGCCAACGAAATAAAGAAGCGGTATGTGACTAGGTGGGACAATGAAATCCAGCGCTCAAAGAAGCTGGAAACCTACCACAGCCTACAGAGAGAATAGAACGAAATCACCTTGTGCCGAGAGGGAAGATGAATCAGCGGGCACTACGGTGCAGTAAAAATCGATGAGGCTGGACTGTGCTACAAAAGAATCCTTTATTGAAACATGGATAAAAATTGAGAGGAGGGAAGAGAACCCCTGCACCTCTAACGCGTTTCACCCGCAATCGGGCTTTTTCAACTCTTTAGAGGTGCAGGGGTTCTCTTCCCTCCTCTCAATTTTTATCCATGTTTCAATAAAGGATTCTTTTGTAGCACAGTCCAGCCTCATCGATTTTTACTGCACCGTAGTGCCCGCTGATTCATCTTCCCTCTCGGCACAAGGTGATTTTGTTCAATTCTCTCTGTAGGCTGTGGTAGGTTTCCAGCTTCTTTGAGCGCTGGATTTCATTGTCCCACCTAGTCACAGTCCAGCCTCATCGATTTTTACTGCACCGTAGTGCCCACTGATTCATCTTCCCTCTCGGCACAAGGTGATTTCGTTCTGCTCTCATTCAGCTGGAGCACACAGACCCGGATATACACATGGACATATGTGAGTACTATCATGCTTTAAAGTGAGCTGCCCCACTACCATTGGTTTATTTTGTTCTTGGTGTACATCAGAGGTTTGGGGGGGTCCTAGGATATCCCCCATACAACTCTCTTTACCCTTGCTTAACCGTGGTTCATCTAGGGGTTAATGCCTAAGCTCTAAGCACGCATCAAGGACATTATGTGTTCCGGTTTGCAGTGAATTAAACAACATATTTTCTGTGCATTAATGGGTATATGCTCTGTAACACTAGTTACTTTTGGGGTCCTAACCTCAACATCTTCTATCTACAGAGAGAATACACTCTGGCACCCTACCTACTGAAGGTAAAAGACCCAAAGCAGAGACAGAACCTGGGCCAGTACAGAATAAGTGCCCATAGACTAGAAACAGGCAGACACAGACACAACTGGAAGCCCCGGGAGATGAGACTGTGCCAAAGATGTGAGCTAGGAGAGGTAGAAGATGAAACACACTTCCTGTTGCGTTGCACACAATACTATGAAATGAGGAGTGCCCACCTAGAGAAACTCACTGCACTTATCCAGAACTTTAATAATATAGAGGAGAACCAAAAAATAGCGATCCTCCTGGGAGAAGATGAAACCACAGCAGAACTGGCTGCACACTATGTCAGCACCTGCCACAGGCTGAGAGATGTCCACTAACCCCCACACTCCTGTGTGAAACTGTTACCCATATACTGTGCAACCATTATACCCTATCCCCTAGTATTCATGTAATCATTGTCCCCCACCCCCTATTATTCACGCGAGGGCGAGGCAGAGGGCGAGACTTCAACTTACACACACACACACACACACACACACACACACACACACACTCTCCCATACACACACACACCCACTTACACACTCCACTCTGGTATGCTGCATCTCCCTCTCCCCCCCCACTCTCTTACCTGCCATGAGAGTGAGGAAATCCAGCCTGGGGGGCTCCCACCGTCCGCCTCGCCCGCGATACACATGGAAGCAGCAGCAACACGAGCAGCACTTCCTCCAGCCACACAGCGCCGCTCCACAGACACATTCAGCTAAAGCCACAATCTCCAGGCCTCTCTCCGCCTCTGGTCCCGGCAGTTGCTAGGAGATCCTTAGTGGGGGAGGGCGTGCCTGTATGCGCCTGCGTTGGTGTGTGGCGTAGCGTCACTGCAGTGCCTCCAAGGGATGTCTTCGGCTGGGCTATCCTTCCGGCGTCCCGCGTTGCTAGGTGACCCGCTTGATCGTGTCCCGGCATCATGAAATGAGCCACAGCACAGCAACGGCACTCTACAGGGGGTTAAATGCACTCCTCCGGGCGATCGGGGGTTGCATTTGTCGAACACTGGCCAAAATCATGTGTGTGCATGGTCCATCTCAGCTTCAAACACTCTCCGGATTGGACAGCTGATTAAAGAGACAATGCTGAATGGCCTAGCCGCCCCCTCTCCATGGTTTTGTATGAGAACCAAACCTATATAAGCCCAGCAAGACTTCCAGAGATTCAGAGAAACTCTGCGTCCGGTGGAACCGTTTGTTGACTGTTTTGAAGCAACATGCTCCAGCTGCTGGAGGTCCTCACCAAAGCCTTTCTTAGTTCCAGAGGCCTCACAGTCTGCAAGAACTTAACCACAGGATAAGCAAGCTTAAGCGACATCATGAACTCTAGTAAGAGTTTATGTTCTATGTTTTCCCCTTTTAATTTCTATTGGGCTAGGCCTGTACTATTACCTGTTCCTAATAACTCGTCCCCCTAGGATCCCTAGAAATGGTGTGATCTGCATGCGGGTCATGACAATGCATATGCAGAAAACACGTCCCCATCAAGCTCTTGCAATATCCACAACTGGGTGTCGTCTCTCAGACAGAGGTAAATAAGGTTTATGTGCAATGCAGCAAGTAAAGTGTGGCATAGATTTCCATATCCCAGTGGTCACCCAACTACGTTACAGATGCACATCATACACAGATACAGTTGTATTGAGGCATACTCACAGACACCATGCAATGCCGATTTGGCAACCAATTGTTTCCTGGCTGGCGAGAGCTGCTGACCCCTATTTGTAGTAGCACTGGTACTGCTTGTTGACTTCCACAATGGAGGTTGAGTATTGCCGGTAGACCGTGTAATCTTCAGCAGCACACCTTCAATTATAAATGCCATTTACAATGAATGTGTTGTATTACATACAAGCTTCATTACCCTGTCAGAGAGACGACAATACGTCCAAGGGGTATGGACATTCCAAGAGCTTGATCACAACTGTTATAATGCAGACAAATACTTTTTGAACTCAGAACAGCTCAAGATACTTCAACAAGTGGGGCGGATTACTTGGCACCAAAAGTCCCCTATGGCCTATTATGGAGACTGAACCAAAACAACATTGTAATTGTGCATTAGGTGAGACTTATATATGTTTGTTGAAGGGCATTCAGGGAGACATACTTCCAATTATACCACTATCCTGCTTATTATTGTAGTTTCTATGCACCTCCTATAGTTTTTTTTTAGATTTCTGAGGCATGAAGAAGTGTGGTAACTTTGCAACATAATCCTACATTTCCTATAAGGATATGTAATGATAGCTCAAACTTTTCATAACTGCGCATTGTACCATAATTTACCACATCATTGTTTTAGCATAGCACAATTATCGCCAGTGTATATTCCTCTCCCCTGTGCCTTATTCTGTCTGGTGTAGTTGCTAATTTCCGATTATAAGACAATGATTAAAAGATGGGCCAATGGGGATCATATTAATAAAGGTTAACCCATTGTCCCTACCTATCTTAAGGGATCCTCAGGGGGTTAACCCAGTATCCCAGAGAATAATGTGATTGGGTTTATGTACCTCCCTGATTAGAATGAGTATGTTTTGCTGCTGCCCATGTGTGCAGGGCTGGTAATCACTCAGCGAGCCTGCACACACAGAGATAGGGTCCTGCTATCAGGAATGTGGGTGGGGAAGTGCCCCAGCCATTGTTAGGAGTGGGGAGGAGCGCTGACTCAGGTCTGGGGAACAATGTCTCACCGAGTGGCGCTATTGTTCAGTCCAGATTCTGAGGCGCCTATCTCTGAGGGATATATTGGGTTGTCTTGGGGAACCGTTGCTGGGTATAAGCCCTGTAGGTACAATTTCTATTTGTCAGTTTGAATTTTCCACACCTCTTCAAACCCACCTCTGTGGGGTGTCTTAGGAGCACAGTCACCTGCTGTGTCCCGGATTGGCCGATCAGACGAGCCTCTGCTTGGTGATTAGTCAGCACCCCGTCTTCCATGCTTTGCTATTAAGACAGGTAACCTATGTAAAGACAGAAAGTTAATCCCTGCACTTTAATCATTGGGTAGCAATAAATGGGGAAATAAATATACATAGTGAAAACTAAATCTAGAAGACAAAGGAGACTTTTGGTTACATCCTTTGATCAAATAATGCCAAGCTTGGTAACCAACTTCAAGGTAAGTCTCAATAGCAGGTCCCTATGCTAAATGCATATACATGTTCTGTGAAATATACCCTGTAAAGAGCTGCCGATTTCTCATTACTATGCCATCCGAGGTTTGTGCCGGAGATAAACCAAAGTGAGGCGTGTAAGTGGAGGCGAGCAGGCGATTTGAACTTGCTATAGTGCAAATATCATCCCTCGATTACTGCGCTACCCACAGCGGACGGAGCGTGGAAACCTCCCGGGTTAGCCTTGGAAGCGGCGCCTGGCACCTAGTTGAGAAAGGATTCCCTGTTTGGGTGAGTTTGTGCCCAAACTGTGGGTAGCGCTGTCTGTCGACCTCATTCAAAATGTGTGTGTGTGTGTGTGTGTATTCCCGATGTTAAGTGTCCTTGTCTCCTGTGACTGATATCACAACCTGCAAATAATATCCACCTCCCCAGGACCAGCTGTGAGATGAGGGCCGGATCTTTTCCTGGGAGTGCGTCTGTTTCTCTCCTGGGCTTTGCATGCACAGTAGACCGTTGGCATCTCGTTTCTCAAGGTTACGTTTCCTAGACAATGGAAAATTAAATAGAAACGTGTTATTGGGAGTTTTTAAACCCCACTATTTTGGGGTGGGGAGGGGGAGATATTTTGCACACCCACAGGTTCCTAGTTTATGGTTGTGCTACTCCCCAATGTTGCTGTGATTAAGGATAAACAGCTCCTATAAAAATAAGAGTTTTCTAAGAGGTTTCAAATACGATGTTATGTCAATGTTTCTCCATAAGAGGAAACATTGAGGAATTCAAAATAAAATGTAATATATAAATAAATTTAAATAAAAAGGCAAAACCTACATCTCAGATAACAGATTTGTATAATGAGTCCATTCACTTCTCCATCTCACCATTATGTGTCTGTAGTGACGATGATGGGATAAGCTGCCTAACCAGGATCACCTTACAGTGGGTGATTTGTGGAGACTAATTAGCAGAGAAATCATTATCCTCCTGACAATGATGGATGACCTTAAACTATGAGGTCACATAAGAAAGCTATCACAGAGCCCTTACCCCACCTCCTCCGCACAGCACTAGGTACATGGCCGCCGCTGCTTCTCCTCTTGCTCCTCCGTCTTATTACATGAACCACATTCACCCACCGTGCAGCCTCCGAACTAAAGCCCGGTGCGCGGGGGATCACGGGAGATGTAGTTCCGGGGAAGTGAAGCTGGGAGTCAGGGACATGCATAGTAATGTATTGCAATGGAGACCTTACTGCGCATGCGCATTCAAAAGAGTCTCGGTCACCATGATTACTTTGGGCAGATCCCATTGAGTGTAATGATAACTAAGGGCAGAGGAATGAGGCAACCAAACTGTGCAAAACAATGTGACTGGAATAACATGGGATCTTTGAATGAATATTACAGAGCTTGGATTTAGAATAGAGACAGTAATTGAATAGATGTAAAAGTTTCACAAGTGATGTTGGGATAGTGAAGGAACAGCCCAAGTGTTTCTTATTAATGCGAGTTATACATTTGTGTTTTGCTGCCTTTCTCCCTCTATAGATGTTATGGGGAATGTGGCATCTCTGGCAGTCTCTGCACCTGTACATGTATTTGTGTGTTTTGCTCAGTGATCATTTTGCAAATTCAGGATTTTACGCAATGTTTTTCATTAAATTATGGGCTATTCAAGGGATTAAACCTAAATGTATCAAGAATGATGCAGCAATGTCAGAGTCCTATTGATTTGGACTTAATTCACACCAATTCTATTAAGGGAAGCCACACAACGTGCAGTGTGTCACAGAACTATCTGGGGGTGAAACCTGATTCAGATCATGTGAGAAATCCAGGATACACGTTAGTGTACTCCGGGATACACGTTAGTGCCAAAGCAATACCGCCACCGTGTGGTGTGTGTGTGAATGGCAGATATTAAATCCTTTGGCCCTTTTTACCTTCTCTGTATATTTGTGTTGCTTCCGAGACCAGCAGAGTGTGTTACACATTAAATGTGTGGTTTTAGGATTTAAATAACAAAACAGGACGTGATAAATATGTGCGATTTAGAGTTCTGACAAGTTATCACAAAACCACTTCAACTGCTACTGAAATCTGAGGGAACACATGTTGCTCAGCCTTGTTTTTATACTAAAAAGGTGAAATCCCTGATAACAGGTTGAACAAGGTGACAATAGAAGCCTTTAATGTAACACATCCCAGCCTATTTAATGCAGATTTGACCGATTTCTAAATTAATGTCCAACCCAACAGGACAATGAGAAATATCACTTGTTACATTTATGTAAATGGAATAAAAAATGTGCGACAAACTATAAAAGGCCAATTCTGATAATGCAAATGAATGTGCTTGTATCTAACGCATGTGGCAAACACGGATTGCATGGTCTGTTACTAATCCCAAACTGCACTAGGACTTTCCCCCGATCAGATGCGTTATATACCATGCGGGTGTGAGGGCATCATTTCATGCACACTTATTCTGACACGTGCACATATAATCTGTATTGTAGTGAGGCTCAAAAAAAGTACACGAGGGAAAATAATCGCAGGTTATTAACCCCAAATCCTACTTCCCGAGCACGAACTCCATTACTAACACAGCAGCGCCACCCTGTGGGATGTGTGTGAACTGCAGATTATCTGAAGGGGATTCTCGGCGATTGTCACTTTGTCTGCGGTTCTCCCGCCTCTTACTAACAAAACAACACAAGTGCAGCAAACACGTGGCTGGGTAGGAAGCCATAAAGAGCTAAAAATACATCACATAAGATACTTTATAATATATAATAGCTACAAAAGCAAATAACTGAGAAAGTGCAATGTATAATAGAACACTTCCCTTTTATCCCGAGCACAGATGACATATGATCATATCTCTTATAGTGATAAAGTGGGTGGCTCTTAGAAGAGCCTTTGTGTTTGTGGGTCAGTGATGAGATCGGGGTTACTTGGCGCTGGTGTACTTGGTGACCGCCTTGGTGCCCTCGGACACGGCGTGCTTGGCCAGCTCTCCCGGCAGCAGCAGGCGCACAGCGGTCTGGATCTCCCGGGAAGTGATGGTCGAGCGCTTGTTGTAATGAGCCAGACGGGACGATTCCCCTGCGATGCGCTCGAAGATATCATTCACAAAGGAGTTCATGATGCCCATGGCCTTGGAGGAGATGCCGGTGTCAGGGTGAACCTGCTTCAGCACTTTGTACACGTAGATGGCGTAACTTTCCTTCCTGCTCTTCCTACGCTTCTTCCCATCCTTCTTCTGGGTCTTGGTCACGGCTTTCTTAGAGCCCTTCTTGGCCGCTGGCGCAGACTTGGCTGGTTCAGGCATGTCGGGCGACGCTTCCTCTCCAAACAGCAGAGAAACAATGTCACCTAAACCCCCAGCAGCTCTATTTATAGGAGTCCTATGCAAACTAGCAGCCCCAGCATTCTGTTCTTCTATTGGCTGACTTTATCATGTGACCGTTTATGACATCATCAGTTTTCTTTCAAATTAGACGATTGGTGGTTTCAGGATTATGGAACTGATTGGCTGTTTTCAAAACTGACCAATCACAGAGGAGTTCAGCTGCTTTCTGAGTGTATAAATAAGGGCACAGGGGGCGGGGTTTGTCACTTCTCTTGTTACCCGAGCTGCTGTCTGAGTGATACACGATGTCTGGAAGAGGCAAACAAGGTGGGAAAACTCGCGCTAAGGCCAAGACGCGCTCATCTCGGGCTGGGCTGCAGTTCCCAGTCGGCCGTGTGCACAGGCTTCTTCGGAAGGGAAATTATGCTCAGCGTGTGGGGGCCGGAGCCCCGGTCTATTTGGCCGCAGTGCTGGAGTATCTGACCGCTGAGATCCTGGAGTTGGCCGGTAATGCCGCCCGGGACAATAAGAAGTCTCGCATCATCCCCCGGCACCTGCAGCTCGCTGTGCGGAACGACGAGGAGCTGAACAGGCTGCTCGGAGGGGTCACCATCGCTCAGGGGGGTGTCCTGCCCAACATCCAGGCCGTGCTACTGCCCAAGAAAACCGAGAGCCACAAACCGGCCAAGAGCAGCAAGTGAGCTTCACCCCCGAGACCAGGAGCAGAGATCCCCACATACCCAACACAAAGGCTCTTTTCAGAGCCACCCACAACATCAAAAAAGCGTTATAGTATTTCACATTTCCTGCAGGACATGTTTTTATTATATTTCTATCTCCATTCTAAGTCACTTTAATTGTTTATGATAATAGTTCTCTTCATTTGTAAAGTAATGTATAATTAAGTCCATGTATGTGGAGGTGTCAGTTCTGTCATTAGAAACAGTAATGCGTTTGATACGACACTGCAGAAAGCAAATCAATATTTAATACCATAAAGGCACCTACTGTATATATAACTTGGGGGTGAACTTTAATTACCGACATGATGATTTTAAGGAAAAAATCCCATAAAATTGATGAACTGATTAAAGTGCATTTAGTTTGCTGGAACCATAACTATAAAGCTTAACAAAAAAAACTGTTTCTAGTTCATCGCTAAATAAATTAAAACAAAGTAGTGTAGCATGGCTAATACACTATAAAGTAGTGTTTGTTTCTGTTTGTGATTATACAAAAGGCGCAACGTGTTGGTATTAGGAGTCTGTGCTTGAAACAATTTACCACACGGTGGCGCTGTTGGATTAGAAATCGGTATCTTCATTACTTGGCTTGTAAAGGCTAAAACCTGTTTTTATATCGGACACAAATTCGCAAGCCATGAAGGTTTATTATACTGAAAATGTATATAATGTATCATTAAAGACAAGTGAGTAACATTGATGCAAGAACAATTTAAAAACAAATATTCAACCAACGTTGTTTACAGATTGCCCTCGAACATGCAAAATCAAGTCATATTATAATTAATGTTGACATGTTAGAAAATAAAATAGCATAATGGTATAGAAAGATTCAATAACCAAAAGGCAGAACACATAATTACAGCATCTGGTCTTCGAAATAAACAGCACAAGTTTTTTGGAGGTACAATTTATCAAATTAATTCCTTTATGAGCAAGAACAATAATTAGAATTTATTTTTGTACCACTAATATACTCTGTGCTATAAACTAAAAATTACAGAACCTGTCCCTTGTGTCATTTTTTTTTTTTAATCTGAGGAACAGCAATGTCATGTACGGTCCATCTGTGAGCATGTGGCCCATATACTCTCTGTCACGGACTGCACACAAGTGAGCATGTGATATGCAACCAGGGTTAATACACACGGCTACTCTAGCCAACTCACCTTTCTCCTGCACAAAGTACTTTCAATATGTTTATATTAACCCATTACTCAATTGCAATCCCATCTATGTGCGTACATCACTGGATAATTTAGGCAAAATATGTAATTATTTACCAGAGTCTCAGGGACCTGTTTATTATAGAAAAAAAAAATTGTGCACTTAACACACAATCAGTTATAGCTAAATGTGGCAGCAATGAAAATACTCTGTACAAAGCGTGCACCAGTTTATTCTGAGCCCCAACACATTACTTATTAAATGTTTTAATACCCCCGTCCATGGTCAGTCCGGAGTCCCTGGGCTCTGTTCCCTGTATGGGAGCTGGCGGCACTCACAAGCCAATCGGATCTGGACTCAATGACCGGTTTGGCAGCGTGCTGCCACATGCCGTCTAAGCTCTGATCTGACAGCAAGGTATTGCGGAACTGCCGACTGTGCTCTGGCTCCTTGGCCCTAGTCATACTGGCAGGGATAGGGTTGTCAGTTTGGTCAGGTTACACCCAGCTTACTTTACTGGTCTCCTCCAGGACATCCAAGGGATGAACTCCAATGTCCGGAGAGTGATGGTTTCATTCTTGGGACCCTGAACAAACATAGTGTCAGAGGTGGCAAGGTCTCAAGTCTGACAGCAGGTCACAGCCACAATGGGAAATAAATTTGGCAAAGAGCCAAGGATAGCGTTGCACCACGAGCAGGAACAGATGAAGAGGGTGTGGTAAAAACATAGTTATTGGCAACCAGAGAAACACACTAACATGTTTCGCTCCCACAATAGGGCACACTCGACGGACACACTCTATCCCTATTAGTGGCACATAAAATTGCCCTAATCAGTTCCCAACAACATGTTGGTGTTATGGCCTGGGAGGTCTCTGCCATTACGGATGCTCTGGGCCATGCCCTAATCGATGAAAACACGGGCCACCTGCAGGGACTTAGGGGCACCATCGGACAGGTGGCAGATGCTCTGGCCCAAACATATCAGGTTGGACAAGAGTGATGACCGTGCCAGGGTCCAAATGGCTGGCCACCATCATAGTGCTGATGGTATAAGGGCACAAATATTTCAACCGCACAATGATCTGCTCTAGCCCAATGGTGGCTCCTCTTTGTGTTGCAGCAATCTCGGCAGCCTCGGAGACTGGGACCTGGGTTGCCTGGGTGATATGGTGGGTCACCTGCTATTGCTCGAGCATGGGAATGTGACTTACCCTGGCGTTTATATGAGGAGCTGGGTTGTGGGTCCCATCGCAGGTTGATCGGTTCAAAGTGCAGTGGGGCAAACCACCCTCAGGTGGCACGCCCTGTTGAAACCAAAGCATTGCCACTTATGGGTAAACTTGGTGGTCGGGTTCTGGAACTAGGGGGCACTGGGCAGCTCCACAAAGATGCATCGGACCCTGGGGTTTCTGTATGCCGAGGAGGTTGGTGGCCAGGAACTGGAACACTCGGTTGGGGTTGTTGCCAGAATAGGAGTCGAGCCCCCATGAACTCATCCGTAATCTTGGCAGTTTGCTGAGCCATTGATGGTTTGCCATCCATAATGCATTCACTCACCTCCGGGAAATGTTTGAGTACAAATTGCTCCTTCACGATTAAGATAAGGAATACATTGAAGGTACTCACTGAACACACAGTTACTCACCTCTTTGCATGATGGGCTGACCGGGCCACAGAGTCAGTGTGCAAATCCATGGACCCCTTGTGCATGGCATGAAACTGGGTCCAGTAAGTCTCGGGCGTGATCTCATACTGAGACCAGAGCAGTGCTTTTACCACCTGGTAGTCACCAGCATCCTTCCAAACCATTGCTTGATAGGCTTCCATATCTTTCCCACGCAGCTTGGGGAAGAAGCCTGTCACGGGAGACCAGATTTTTTAACACACTTCGCCAACTGGGGTCTGAGGGAGAAGAATCTAGCCTCAACTAGGTGCAGGGGACTGCTTCAGTAGATTTGCCCTGTACAGCTCCTTCTCAGTGCTATTGTCCCAATAGCACTATTTAAAATCCCGCCAGTCGCCTGTCCGATCAGCTTCAAAACTTGTCTGGTACTCTGATTGGCTTCTCCCCTTACATAGCTCTCGGGCTCCTATACTTTTCATGGAGCAGGGGCAACCAGCCAATCGGAGGACGATGTCTTGTCCGGCTGTACAAATCAGAGGACGGGGCCGGCTTAGTCATTCTTGACCGCCCCTCGAGTAGGGAGGGTCTAGCGAGGGGGAAATTTGAAATAGCCAATGGAAATTGTGCCTATGGGACTCAGACCCGGCAACGGTTGAACTAGCCAGCCCCATACATCCCGCTGGGTAGGCACCTCAGCCTCTCATGTGAAAAAAGTCTTTGCACCAATGAGAACCAGTTTCCCGGACCTGATTACCATCCCTTTCCTGCTCACCATTGTCCTCATACTCACATCGACCCCACCTTCTTGTCACAAAGCAGCTTTTCTCCGAAATGCTAGCAAAACAAAAGGCAGTGCTGGCTGCCTTACTAAATGTATGGGGAACATACTACTACAGGGCACAAAAGTGCCTTTTTTTTACCGATACAATCCCTGTTCCCAATTCCTACTGTTTTCCCCCTTCTAGAGATTACACAGTGATTAGCTCTTTTCTGGAAGAGTTTACACAAAATACATTATACACAGGCCAAACGAGCCTCACCGAGGTGGCTATTACACACAGTTTTGGGGTATCCAGCCGGGCTTCATCTTTATTATGTGAGGTTGGCTACCCCATACCATCAAATATCCCTTTTTAAGATGAAGGCTCTGGGAAAGCTACCCCATCAGGTGTCTCTCCAAGGCTGAAGAACCTGGAAGTCCGTTTGTCGGGGCTGGGATCGTCGTGCTGGGAATGACTATTGGCGTTGCTGTGCTCATTGCACTTTTTTGTGTTGAATGGTAAAATTAAACTCCTGGAGGTCACACCAACTTCCCATTTTCACCTTACACCCGCTGCAACAAGCTAAGAGGGTTGCGATCAGTGATCACAGTGAAAGGCTTCCCGTAAACATGACTTATAACTTCTTGAGAACCCACACATTGTTGAGACACTCTTTCTCGATTGTGGCATAGGTGACCTCCCAAGGCAACAGCTTGCAGCTTAGGTAGGTGAACGTATCCTCGCTGCAATCCTCACCTACCTGGCTTAGCACAGCACTGATGCCATAAGTTGAAGCATTGGTTTGCACCAAGAATCGCTTGATGTAATCGAGGACCACCAGGATCAGAGCACTGGCTCGAGCATCTTTGAAAGCCTTTAACGCTGCCCACACTCAGGAGACCAGGCAACTAGCACCAACAGCATCTTCTTTGTTAAATCAGTCATGGCTTGAGCCAGGGCACTATACTGGGGCAAAAACATTCTATAGTAGCCGGTAGTACTTATAAAAGTGATTACCTGCTTTATAGTGTGGGGGACTGGCCAGTCCACTATTGACACAACTTTCATGGGCTCAGGCTTGAGATGTCCCCGGCCTACCCGGTAGCTGCGGTACAATACCCCCTCCATGCCGACTTATTTATTTATTTATTTATAAAATATTTTACCAGGAAGTAATACATTGAGAGTTACCTCTCGTTTTCAAGTATGTCCTGGGCACAGAGTAAAACAAAATAATACATGGTTACAAATACATTTACATAAATGAACAAGGTATACATTATATACAAGACATTGCATGCACAGTTAAAGAAAATATATATTATGAGCGTATGAAACAGTTACAGACCAGATTAAAGTGTGAGACAGCCTTAGATTTGAAAGAACTTAAGCTGGTGGTGGATATGAGAGTCTCTGGTAGGTTGTTCCAGTTTTGGGGTGCACGGAAGGAGAAGGAGGAACGTCCGGATACTTTGTTGAGTTTTGGGACCATGAATAGTCTTTTGGAGTCTGATCTCAGGTGATAGGTACTGCATGTGGTAGGGGTGAGGAGCTTGTTCAGGTAGCTGGGTAGCTTGCCCAGAAAGCAGGTAGCTTGGCACTTGGATAGCTTTAGTGTCAGGCCAGCCTCCCTGATCCTATCTAGGACTGCTGCTACATTAACCAGATGAGTGTACCAGTTATTAAAACAAATGGCTAAGTCGTCCAGATAAGCCCTAACATAGCCCTTAATCCATTCCAGCAACCGGTTGACAAGGCGCTAGAGCGTGGCCAGCGTTTTCTTCATCACAAATGACATGACCAAAAATTCTTACAAGCCAAGGATGATGAAAGCCGACCTTTCCTACGCCTGCTGGGTCAATGGAATCTGTACAGATTCATGGTGGCCAGATACCTGGCCCCGATGAGCTCATCTAAGAGCTCATCCATGTGGGACAAAGGATAGGCATTTGCCACGGTCTGAGTATTAAGCTGACGTTATTTTACACAGAACCAAGTGGTCCCACCCTCCTTGGCACCACGAATACCGGTGAAGCCCAAGGACACTGAGCACGATAAATTACCCCTAATGCCATCATCTCCTCAACCTCCCCCTTAATGCTCCACTTTACCTCCGCAGAGATCCATTACGCTTCTTGAGGAGTGGCCAATGATCCCCGGTGTTGACCGGGTGATCGGTTAGATGGGTAATGCCCTGATTATCTGTAAACATGACCTGGTACTGCTCTAGCATCTCTCGCACCAGCCTGGGAACCGCGAGTTGGGGACCCATTTCCACCTGCTCCACTAAGCCTCCCTGCCGGGTTTCTCCCATGAGATCGGGCAGATCCTGGCTTGCCGGATTCCCCAGCAGCGGGCTACAAATAGCAAACACCTCCGGCCCGCTCTTGTGATACTCCTTTAGCATATTGATATGGTATGTTCTGTGCCTACCTGCCTCTGGATCCTGGTTTACCACATAATTACACTCATGCACCCGCCGGTGAACCGTGTACGGGCCCGCCCAGGCGGCAAGTAGCTTGTTCTGCCAAGTGGGCTTCAGAACAAGCACCTGCTGCCCTGGGATTAATTCTCTACTACGGAAACTCCTATCATACCAGCGCTATTGCCTGATCTGAGCTGCCTCAAGTTTAGCCTGTGCCAACCCCATGTGTTCCTCTATCTGGTCCCTGTGCCCCACCACGTAATGTAGCACCAAAGCATCAGTATCTCCCCCTCCCAGCCCTTATGAAACAGATTGAGTGGTCCACGGACATGGCACCCATAGAGGAGCTTGAAGGGGGAACAGATGGTAAACTCCTTTGGTACCTCTAGATACGCGAATAGCAGGTGATGTAAGTGAGCTTGTCAGTCTCACCCTTTCAGCTTCCACAAATGCTTGCAACATTGACATTAAGGTCCCATAATCCATTCGTTTGGGGATGGTAGGGGGTTGTACAGAGAGATTTGACCTCGCACATTGCCAAGAGACATTGGAGCAGTTCGGACATGCACTGTGCCCCCGGATCAGCCAGGATTTCACTTGGGAAACCTACCCTAGTGAATATCTCAATCAAAGACTCTGCCAATTGACGGGCTTCAATCAAGGACAGAGCAACTGGGATCATGTGCGGATCCAATATATTTACAGCTAGGCGCTGGAAGGACTCACCGATCACCGGTAGCGCTCTCAGGGGAGCCTTTGTGTGGTCACTCGACTTGCCCACTAGGTGGCAGGGATTACAGTTATGGCAGAACACCAATACCTCCTGTCATGACGCCGGTGAGTAGAAAGTCTTTAGTAGCCGGGCTCTAGTATGAGTGACTATCTGATGCCCCTACCAGCAGGATCACATGGGATATCTGCATCAACTGTGCCCTATACTCATGAGTAACAACTATCTGTCGCCTTAATGTCCCTGATCTGACCAGAGCACTCTTGGATTCCTGTTATGAGACACTGTGGTGCCAAAGGAACCGATGGGACACACCCTTGGAGTCAGACTCGGTCGCCCGAAGTATCATGCCCTCCAGTTTGGGGTCCGATCACACAATGTCCATGAACTCCTAGCTCAGTTCTGGTAGGTTGGCCCTGTCAAACAGTCAGAGGAAATGTTGGGACAGGGTTCGGGACAAATGTCTGGCTTGTTCTGGCTTACCTGCTTGGTGTCCACCGGGACTTCAGCTCTCTTTGGCTCCAAAAGCTGGGGAGAGATAATTGGGGTGGTGTGCGGCAATGCCAAAGGCACTTCCACCTGGGCAACTTCCTGACTTTTGCTCGGGGTGACCGCAGCCACTGGTGCATTTTCTTCAGAGTAGGAGCAAATAAAGTGCCCCAAGTCATTGCCCAGCAGGATGTTGGTGTCCAAGCCGGGTTACACTGTGACATCCCAGACTCCTCTACTAGTGCCCTGATCAAGTAACACCCGGGCAACTTGCAATAACTTGGGGGCTCTGTCCAGCATTCTCACCGGCATCCCCGTGCCTTGGAGAAGTTTCTCTGGGCTGACCATATCAGGTTGCACCAGATTACCGTAACACCAGTGTCCATCAGGCAGGCCACCCGGAGATGGCCTATGGTAACCAGGCACAAATATTGTTGGCGGACATCATTCCAGCCCGATGGCTGCGATTCCATGTCCCTCCTGATCCACTTCTGCATCGTTGACTGCTGCTGCTAGGTCTGCTGCTGCACATTCTGCACGGCCTCCACTTGCTATGCTTTTGGGGCCAATCTCACGTAGGGGATTCGTCTCGCTGCTTGTGAGCATTGCCCCATATTGGGGTTACTGGAGCAGGGTGGGTTGGGGCAGTCCACCCGCAGATGGCCTAGCCAATTGCACTGGTAGCACCGGCGCTCATGGGCAAACTCTACAGGCTTTAGCTGCAGCACCTCCGGCACTCCACTTGTTCCATCCCAGCTTAGTGGCCTTGGGAGGGTCAGCTACGTTAGGTGGTGTTGTCGCTGACACTGGATCGGGGGTCAGGACCCACTTCTCCAACTGTGGCCGCATGGTCACAAAATCATCTGCCATCATGGCGGTCGTCTAGTGCATTCTCGGCTTATGCTCTATGACCCACTCCCGCAACTCCGGTACACATTTGGGCAAAAACTGTTCACGGATGACGATGTCCATCCTGTCTAGGAGCGAGGTGACTCTGCATCTGGCTACCCACCGAGGGCTGTGAAGATCTAGCCAGGAGTTGAACTCCATGTAGGTGCCCCGCCTCCTTTGTCCAGAGCCCTGAACTGGGCACAATAGAACTCCGGTGAGAGGTACACTGGACTATGCTCATTATGTTTGGAACTATCGGTCCTGCGGTCTTGAAATCACGAACTACTCAGAAATGAAAGTCCCGCAAGAGATTCAGAACTGGGCCAAGTGATGTCCATTACTATCCACAAGATAAAAAGCCTTTCACAGGAGACCAGAACCTTTACACACATCCCCCGGGATCACACAGTGATTAGCTCTTTTCTGGAAGAAGTTACCACTCAATACATTATAAACAGGCCAAATGAGTCTCACAGAGGCAGCCATTACACACAGTTTTGGGGCAGCGAGCCGAGCTTCCCCTTTATTATGTGAGGCTGTGATAGGATGAGGCGGAGGAGAGGATAGTTGGTGATGGACTGATTATGGTTTGTGAGGGTGGGTTGAACAGTGGTAGTTCATCAAGGGTTAGTGGTAATTTTAGTGGGGATAATTAATGGAGGTGTCAGTTAATAATGGAGCAATCTATGTAGGGTTTTACAGGTACAGTTAATGGGAGAATCATTTTTTTTTTTTTCAAATAATTTTATTAGGCATTTAGATATGTATGCAGGTACAACAAGCGATAAAGCCTAACATTTTTAAATCGACATTTTTTTGGGGGGGAAACAGATTGACAACCTCAGTTGTCAGTAAAGAGGGGGGAGTGCCTTCAGAGAGGGAAGGCAGGGGGGGGGGGACTGGAAGGGTGAGTGGGGGGAGAGAGGGTCGGAGGGGGTTGGGAGTCCCATCTGGCTGTTGGGGATGTGGTCTCGCAGGTAGTTTTAGTTCACTTCTGGGGAGGGGGTAGACCTCTGTGTCGTTTGAGCTGGTTGTCTGACCCTATTGCAGGAAATCCACGGTTCCCAGATGTCCTCGTAGGCGGGGAGTTTTTGTCTCACGATAGCGGTGAGCCTTTCCATGATCATCACCTCGCCGACTCTTTTTTTGATCGTTCCCAGTGCCGGCGTGGTTGTTTTCCTCCAGGAGGCCGCAATACAGCATCTTGCAGTGGTAATAATGAAGGATATTCATTTCCTGGTTGGCCGGACTATGTCAGTCATTGGTGTGGACAACAGGTAGGTCAGTGGTTCGATAGGTAATTCCAGGTCAGTGACCACTTTTATCAAAATTTGGACCTTAGCCCAGTACTTCACAATTTCTGGACAGGTCCACCAGATGTGGGCCATGTCCCCTCTATGACCACAGCCTCTCCAACATAGGTCTGATGCCAGAGGGTAGATCTGGTTTAATCGTGCTGGGGAAAGATACCAGCCAAACATAATTTTATAAATGTTTTCCTTTATTGTAGTGCATAGGGAGGTCTCTGAGGCTGCCTGCCAGATTTCTTCCCAAGTCTCTCTGTATATATTTATATTCAGGTCTGCTGCCCATTTGAGCATATAATCATGCTCTTTGGGGGTCGAGGAGCGCTCTAGAGCACCATAAATGTCCGAGATTAGACCTTTCTGGTGGGTCTTTGTCTCGCAAAGTTGTTCAAACGTCGTGAGAGTGGGGTATTCTGGGAGAGGGCATGTTGTTCTAATAAAGTTTCTGATTTGGAGGTATTTAAATGTGTCCAATTCTCTAATTTTATATTTGGTCCTCAATTCTTGGTAGCTCAGAAGCCTCCCTAGGCTCAGTAGGTCCGCAATCGCCTCTATATCCCATGTGTTGAATTGATCGAACAGTTTGGATCCACATCCCGGGGGGAACTTCGGATTGTTAAAGATGGGGGTCAATTGGGAACTTTTGGTGGTAAGGCCATATTTGTATTTACATCTTATCCAGAAGTCCCACGTGAAACGTGAGGCCTGTAGTTTAAGATTGTGTGTATGCCCCTCTCCTCTGTCCAGGCTCCAGAGGCAGGCTTGCAGAGAAGGCATTTTGGCACATCGAGTCTCTATCTCTACCCAACTACAACGGGTCGGGTCCGAGTTCCACATTACTACCTGCTTGAGCTGTGCAGCTAAGTAATATCTGTGTAGGTCTGGTACTCCCAGTCCTCCCCTAGATCTTGCTGCCAGCAGGACCGATCTGGCGACTCTGGGTCTCTTGCCCTGCCAAATGAAGTGGAACAATATGTTCTGAATATGTTTTAGATCAGCGCCCGGAACGTGGGTCGGGAGTGTTTGGAAAAGGTATAACATTCTTGGGAGTATATTCATCTTAGTAGATATCATTCTACCGAACCACGATATCTGGTAACCTTCCCACTGATCTAGATCCTTTTTGATCTTGTCCCATAACTTTGGGTAGTTATCCCAGTATAAATCCCGGTAGTGCCTTGACACATTAATTCCCAGATATTTAATGTATGAAGGGCACCATCTGTAGTTAAAGTTAGTTTTGAGGAGTTTGACTTCGGGATCTGGGAGACTAAGATTTGGAGCCTCTGATTTGTCGCTGTTTATTTTGTATCCTGATACTTTACCAAACTCCGTCAGTTCCTTCTGAAGGTTAGGGAGGGAAGTTAGGGGTTTAGTCAAAGTAAGAATGATGTCATCAGCGAATAGGGAAATTTTGTATTGCGCTTTATCGATAGGGATTCCCTGGATGTTCGGGTTTTGTCTTATTTTAGACGCCAGTGGTTCAATTGTGAGGGCGAAGAGGAGGGGGGATAGGGGGCATCCTTGTTGGGTACCATTTTTGATTTGGAATCGTTCAAGGCCTCCGCCCGAGAGTCGTACTGAGGCAGAAGGGTTCTGATAAAGTGCTTGAACACCCTTTAAGAACGAGTCTCCGAAACCAAATTTTATCAGTGTTTGGTCTAGAAATAGCCAGTGAATCCTGTCAAATGCCTTCTCTGCGTCTAGGCTTAATAGCTTCGCCTTTGAGCCTGAAAGGTGGGCATGGTCTACTAAATTAATTATTTTACGTGTATTGTCTGAGGCCTGTCGGCCCAGGACAAACCCGACCTGGTCCTTGTGTATTAGTCTCGGGAGGATAGGGTTAAGTCTGTTCGCCAAAATTTTACTATATAGTTTAAGGTCGTTGTTCAACAATGAGATTGGTCTGTAACTGCCACATTGGGTGGGGTCCTTCCCTTCTTTAAGTATTATCGCCAGATTTGCGGACGACATTGTGGATGGGATAGGACTCCCTTCTAAGAATGAGTTGAACAAGCTTAATAGGTGTTTGGACAAGATGGGGAAACATTTCTTGTAGTATGCATTTGTGAAACCATCAGGGCCCGGCGCCTTGGAGATCTTTGAGGCCCTAACGGCCACTTCTAATTCGTCCAGCGTAATTTTTGCATTTAGATAAGTATTTTCTTCCTCTGTTAGTGATGGAAGATTGCAATCGGATAAGTAATCAGCGGCTAATGCCGAGTTCGTTATACTAGAATTAGCAGAGTGGGTCCTTAAGTTATATCATTTGGTGTAGAATTTGGTGAATTCCTCTGCTATTTTTTTTTCGTTGTATTGGAGTTCACCAGAGTTATTCCTGATCGCCGTTATTTGTGACTTTTTCTGTATTCCTCGTAACTTACTAGCGAGAAGTCTATCGGCCTTGTTCCCTTTATTATAGTACCTCTGACCCGTCCATCTAAGAGCATTTTCTACATTTTCCAATTGGGTTATTCTTAAATCGTTTCGAGCAGTTGTCAATTGTTTGTAAATTCTCCGGGAGGGGTTATTTTTATGCTGCTGCTCTAAATTGATTATTTTGTCTGTAAGCTCTTTAGTTAATTTGAGTTTAGTTTTTTTTCCGGTGGGAGGCAATCGAGATAAGATTTCCTCGGATTGTCGCCTTATGGGCTTCCCACAGGCTTGCTGGTGAAGATACAGAGCCTTTGTTTATTCTAAAGTATTCCCTGAGGGATTTTTTGAGTTCCAGCACTGTCCCGGAGTGGTTCAGTAGGGAATCGTTTAGTTTCCAGCTATATGAGATAATTTTCCCAAATGGAATGGATAGGGTCATGGTGATAGGGGCATGATCTGACCACGTAATTGGGCCGATGTCTGAGTCTGTGGTGGCCTCTAGGATGTTCTTGGTAGCAAGAAAGTAGTCAATACGGGAATAAGACTGGTGAGGAGCCGAGTAAAAGGTATAATCCCTTTGCCCCTGATGTTGTGTTCTCCAAATGTCCACCAGAGAAAAGTCCCCAACAATGTCCTTGAATTTTTTCCCCAGTCTTTGTGACTGAGTGGAGTGTTGTCGTCCTGGGTGACTCGATTTGTCTTCTTTTGGGTTGAGAGCCATATTAAGATCACCTGCAATAAGTAGCGAGGATAGGTACTGTGGGTCAATTTCTTTAATTTTTGTTAAATTAAATGGGGTGCCCTGACGGATCAGAATGGCAACCCCTCTGCGTTTGCTGCTGAATGATGAGAAATAGCTCAATGGGAACGCGTGTTGAAATATTTTAGGCGGTTCTTGAGACGTGAAGTGCGTCTCCTGGAGGAAAACAACATCTCCCCCTGTATTCTTTATCTCCTGGAGGGCCAGGCGTCACTTTCTCTTGTTGTGTAGGCCCTTCACATTTAGGGAGACAATTTTTAGTGCTTTTTGGTGAGACATAATGACCTCCCAGAGGGTACCGCGTGTGTTGTCCTTGGACTAGTGCTGGAGAGAAACAGCCAAAATGGGCAGAGGGAGAGGGTTGGGTAAGGGGCCGCTGGGACAGTAACAGCGGCTAGGAAAAGAAAGGAAAGTCGACCCTAATGGGGTCTAAAAGGTGTTGAACTGGTCTTTAGTAAAGGACCGGTTAGTGGGGTTTAAGACCCTTGGGGGCGGGTCCGAAAACGGTCTCCAGTGACGGCGGGCTGGGTGGAGAGCCTTTAGACTCTATGGTTTAATCCGAAATTACTTACACCGGGGAGGCCTGGTAGATGAGATTTCTGGACAGCTAGGCCTTAGCCTTATCTTCCGATGTGTGGGCGGAATTGGGAGAAGGAGGGGAAGGTGGGTAGGGGAGGGGGAGGGTTGGGGGTGAGAGCGGCATGGGAGAATAATTTTAATAAGGACAGTCATGTGTTAGTATTTGCGAGAGGAGTTGTAAATTTTGAGAGCACTGGGAAGGGGACAATCAGAATTTGGAAGCATTGTGGATGGGAACAATGAATTAGGAAATCACTGGGGAACAATGGATTATGAACACTTTGAAAGGGAACAATCTGATTATGAAACAAAGGGGAAGGGGCCAATCTCCTCACTACAATAGATTAGGAATAATAGAGGGACACTACATTGCTTAGTACTTGAACCCAAGCATTAGGAATGACATGGAAGTAGAGGCGGGAAACAATACAGAGTGGGACCACTGGGGAAGGGAGCAACCCACAAACTATTACAACAAGAATTAGGTAAATCTTGAAACACTTGAGAAGTGGACAATCAAAACAAGGCACTGAGGGAGGGAACAATGTGTTTTGAGCATTGGGCGTGCAAGAATGAGAACAATATATGAAACAGGTCACGCCGGATAGTAAGGAGGGGAGCATAGTTCTCGTTACATATTGCTTACTAACAATAGTTGCCACAGCAGACCAGGACTCTTTCACTGGATCACGTGCCAGACAGGACACAGCGATCAAATAAAGAGGTGTTTATTTCAGCAGTAGCCATCAGACACAGCACAGAATCTCCTAACAGAGCTATACTCGCACCAACCAGGGAATACAGGGGGAATCCTAGCAGTCCTAGGTGCCCAGTGCCACAGAAATGGCTTACCCGGAGCAGCTTCCACTCTTGTAGAGGATCAGGAATTCCGGCAGTGCTGAAAACAAGTTGCAAGCAGGCAAGTTTAAATCTTCTGCTTCAGAAAAGCACACAGCCTTGTCTTGGGTGTCTCTGGCATGACTTCAGAGAATACCATTTAGTCCATCTCCATGCCAGTCCAGAAATGATCTGTGGAATTGATATCTGCCACCCCGTTTCTAGATTCCTGTCTCCATAGCAAATCATGGAGATAGGGTGGTGACCCATCAGAGTGCCTGATGTGTGTGGACACAATCACAGTTCCCCAGGCCTCAGTACACACCCCTGGGACCAGGCTTAACCTGTATTATTCTGGACCCCGTCCCTCCCACCTACCTGTCCTTTCCTGGGGCTCATCTAGTCACCAGACCCTAGAGCTGCCCCATTTTAATGTGCCGTGCAACCCCTTCCATACCCTGTAACTGTAAATCTTTACTCTCGTTTTGTAAACTGTACCAAAGTATACACTGTGTGTGTGCATATATAAAGCATAGCCAAGGTCTCTGTACATTGGGCTGAGAATCCCACTGAGCAGCCCACATGTCCGGAGAACTGCTATTGCTTGGAATGGAGGGGGAGGAGAGGGGCAGGAACAAAGGGAGAGTGGCTGGGGAAGAGATCGGGCTGACGGGAAAACACCCTAAAAGTGCAGCACTGCGCTGTATCCCGAGATATCGCTGATGCTCATGGGAGATATTCCTGATGGCCGGGAAGCCGCTGCCAGGCTCCCACTGACAGGCGCCGCTCCCACTGACAGGCGCCGCTCCCACTGACAGGCGCCGCTCCCACTGACAGGCGCCGCTCCCACTGACAGGCGCCGCTCCCACTGACAGGCGCCGCTCCCACTGACAGGCGCCGCTCCCACTGACAGGCGCCGCTCCCACTGACAGGCGCTGCTCCCACAGGGACGTTCATATTTCTCCAAAAGCCATTTAACTTTCACCCACCCCGCGCCCAGCCATGATTGGCCAATGCAGATGTGACCTCACGTGTTGTCTCCCATGCAGTATCCACACATGATGGTCGCGGCTCCATCTGCAGCGATTTCCTATAGCAGCGGGGACTGTATGTAAGGGGAACCCAGCAGCGCTCAGGGTCAGTGTGATCCCAGCGTGCAGGGAACTAAGCGGTGCGCCCCAAGGCTGCGCCAGAGACACCTTCACACGTCGCTGGGAGCTTCATCCAGCGGGAGATGTGAAAACGGTTCCGTGCTGCGGGACAGAGTCTCAGAAAGCAAACAGGTTTGAAAGCGCTGCAGTCTCAAACCCCACAGGAGCGGGAGCAAACCCTGGGGAGCCTTGGAAGTGGCGCCTGGCACCTAGAATCCCCTGTATTCCCTGTTTTGGGGAGTGTAAGTGCTTTGGGAGTTTGTGCTGGGCTGGATACGGCCAGAATAAATTCTCTTTATTGAAACGCTTTGTCCGTTCTGGTGCCTTGATCCCGGGGTTACGTTCTGGTCTCCGGGATAATCTTTGAGATAAAGTGTGACTGAAATAAAAAAAAGCTGTGTGTGCTGTGCACGCGCATAGTAAGTGAAACTTCTTTGACTTTTGTCACAGAAATTTTGTTTGTGATGTTTTAATTAAAAATCAAAATACAATTTCTTTGACAAAACGCAAATAAATTTGGACTTAGAATGTGCGTGCTCGGCACACATCCCCTGTATTAGCTATTTGCACTAAGCGTGAATTCCTTGTGCGTGTGACTGTGTATGTGCGTGTGACTGTGTGTGTGTGCGTGTGACTGTGTGTGTGTGCGTGTGACTGTGTGTGTGTGTGTGTGACTGTGTGTGTGTGCGTGTGACTGTGTGTGTGTGCATGTGACTGTGTGTGTGCGTGTGTGATGTATGCGCACCCATCCTGCACCTTGCATATGCCCCTTCACCTCGCATATGCCCCTGCATCTCGCATATGCCCCTGCACCTCGCATATGCCCCTGCACCTCGCATCACCCCCCTGCACCTCGCATCACCCCCCTGCACCTCGCATCACCCCCTTACACCTCGCATCACCCCTGCACCTCGCATCACCCCCCTGCACCTCGCATCACCCTCCTGCACCTCGCATCAACCCCCTGCACCTCGCATCAACCCCCTGCACCTCGCATCAACCCCCTGCACCTCGAATCACCCCCCTGCACCTCACATCACCTCCCTGCACCTCACATCACCCCCCTCCACCTCACATCAACCCCCCACCTCACATCACCCCCCCCCCACATCACCCCCCTGCACCTCACATCACCCCCCCTGCATCTCACATCACCCCCTTCACCTCCTCACATCACCCCCCTTCACCTCCTCACATCACCCCCCTTCATCTCCTCACCTGCACCTCCCCTCACCCCCTGCACCTGCGAGCACGGCGGCAGAGCAGTGTGGTAGGAGGAGGGATGGGCACAGGTTGTGTTGCCCCGCAGTGCCGGGGATCAGGGCAGGGAGGACGGCACATACGGCGAGGAGGCCCATGTGAGTGTGACGGCCCCCATCGGGGAAGAACACCATGATGCCGGTGGGGGGGTGTGGGGGGAGGAATAGAGGGGGTAATTGGGGGGAGAGGGGTGGGGGAAGGTTGAGACGCGGCCGCACCGGGCCCGCCGTATGCGTGGGAAGCGGCGCGCTCAAAACCCCCCGCTTCCCACTTTACCCGAGCAGGAGCCAGGAGCGCACGATAACGTCTGTGCGTGCATGCGCGGCACATGCACCCGCCGGGGGCAGATAGCGGCTGCGCGCCACCCCCTCCCCACTCCCGTGGTGATTGGAGTCACTGGCGCAATCGCGCATGCGCGGCACGGCAGTAGGCAGGGAACGGCGGCCGTTATGAGCGGCGCCGGCGGCTATCGCCGCCGCCGCATGTCAGCGGCTGTGTGGGGGGTGCGGTGGCCATAAGGAGCGGCGCCGGCGGCTATCGCCGCCGCCGCATCTGATTTGTGTAGCGGGTGTGATGTCAGGGTTGGGGTCGGGCTGAGCCAGAACACAGCCCGGCCTCAACTGCCAGCACTGACGTCACATCCGTTTCATTTCTGTCTCCACAATCCATTTTTGCCCCATCACGAATGAGTGGCCACTAAGGAAGTTTCACTTCAAAAAACAAAGGATCATTGAATTAATTGAACAGATTGATTTAGTAACATTGTTCACAAAAGTAAGTAAGACCCCAAGTGTTTCATGTTAATGTGAGTTACACACGTGTGTGTGTGTTTTGCTGCCTTTATTTTGGTGCTGCTGCGTTTTCCCTGTATACTGTAGATTGTGTGGGAAATGTGGCATCTTTGGCAGTTTCAGCCCCCACATCAGTCACATATTTGTGCGATTTAAGAAGTGATGCTAGAGTCCTGTTGATTTTCAACTTAATTCACTAATTATATTTAAGGGAATCCGCAAAACGTATTTATCACAAATATCTGGAGGTGAAACCTTTGATTCAGATCATTGTGAAAAATCCAGGTCTCCAGAATCCAGGTAATTTCCAAAACAATACTGCCACCGTGTGGTCTTTGTTTGAATGACAGATAGTAAAGCTTTGGCGCCTTTTTACCTTCTCTGTATAATTGTTCCGAGATCCCCAAACCGAGTGTTTTACACATGAAATGCGGGGTTGTATTTATGATCATAAAACCAAAAAACGTGTTCAATATGTATGAGATTTACAGTTGTGACAAAGAATCATAAAAGTCACAGAAAGTGCTAAAGAAAATCCGATTGCATTTTTTTCTCATCAAAAGCTGATACATGATGCCCAATATATGGGACTATTTAATGGAATATAAAAGGAGTCACTATTTTATGAAACATTTGCATTGGGGATTCTGTTTTAAGAGCAGAAAAGACAGCAAAATAATAATGAATGAATGCTCAAACATTGTCATTGTTTTATGCAAGTCTATAAAAATGTAATTGTTTTCATAGCGGTTAAAATCAATACAGATAAGGCATTTATCAGATACATTTTCTTTTGCAGATTGTACCAATGTGTAATGTAAAAAAATGTGTATATGGATCGAGCAATTAAAATCACGTATTTAAATCTATGTCACGTGCAGGCACTTCTAATTCAGAGAAGTTATATCAAAAAGTGAAACCACTATTTGTAGTTTGCTTTATGAATGAGCAGTTAATAGCATGAAGGGAGTATAGCAAAGTTTATATAACTCACGAGTGTACATGTCAATTCATAGAAAAGAATCGTACATAAAGCGCTGTAACAAAATGCTGTCACATACTGTGGGGTGGTTTTGTAGTGAATTGTATTTCTCTAACCCGTTTCCAATATGAAATATTGAGTCCCGTCAGAGACAGCAACATGAAAACGGGTAAGAATAAGATGGCGGTGTAACCAGAGCTCTATACAGGAGAATGTGGGTGGCCCTTAAAAGAGCCTTTGGGTTAAATGAATGTGAATTCCGTATCATCAGTTGGTAAGAAGTGTCACCGTTTAGCCTCCGAATCCATAGAGTGCGGCCTTGGCGCTTGAGAGCATACACCACGTCCATAGCGGTGACTGTCTTCCTCTTAGCGTGCTCGGTGTAGGTGACCGCGTCCCGGATCACATTCTCCAGGAAAACCTTGAGCACCCCACGGGTCTCTTCATAGATGAGGCCGGAGATGCGCTTCACTCCTCCTCTGCGAGCCAGGCGGCGGATAGCTGGCTTGGTTATGCCTTGGATGTTGTCACGAAGAACCTTCCTGTGCCTCTTGGCACCTCCTTTCCCGAGCCCTTTTCCTCCTTTGCCCCGACCAGTCATTCTGCAAAGTGTCAAAACAAGAAGCGAATGAGGTAATTGCGGTAAAGCTGCTGCTTATATGCAGTGTGAGCGGACCTGAGTGAAGACCACAGACACCCCATGAGGGGAGAAAGTGAATTGCACTGGAAGATGTTCATTGATTTTGATTGGCTGAAAAAGTCTTTAGTCTGATTGGCTCAGTGAAAGCCGTTACTGTTTATAAAAAAAGGCCGCGTGGTAATGGGATTGGTTGGAAGTTTATCTCATTAAAACTGATCACATTTGCTTTGCCTAGTATTGCCCAACTCACACGAACACATTTGTGTGCCATCTATTTCATGTATTTAATTATATTGTGTCTGCATCTATATATCTGTAAATGTAATTCATTTGTAATATTTAGATGTGTATGATCAACTACATTCATCAGTATTTTTTTGAATAAATATCCCTGTTTTATTAATTTGCTTTTATTTCTAATTTACCCTGCATGAGGTGACACGTGGAAGAAATGCAGACCGGGGAAACAAGTTCAGCAAACACAAATCCTCCAGTAGAAATGTCTGAAGTTGACAGTTACTCCACAGGGTGGCAGTGCTGCTTCGAAATTGAAGTCACGTGGGAATGAAGTTACATGAAATCACTATAAAGCCATAACACAAGTCTAAGGCTGTGCCTATAGTTATAGTGCCGCCGATGGTGACGGCGACACGACCGGTGACGTCACCCGTCGCCACCGGCGAAAGTTATGTTTCGCCGCGACGGCGCGGGATTCCGGGCATTTAATTGGTTCAAGGACCGTCACGTGACACGACGGCCCCTGAAAAATCAAATTTGCCGGCTTCAAGTTTCCACTATAAGCGCACGCGGCGGCGGCAATGCTTTTGTGTTTGTGCGATGTTGTGTCGGTGTCGCAGGCACTATAAGCACGGCCCAGGGGCTGTTATATAGTGTGTGCAGCCGTGCACAAATGTATTACATTGTGCACACACACAGATACACACACGCACGCACACACACACACACACACACACACACACACACACACACACACACACACACACACACACACACATTACATACACACACACACACACACAAATACATACACACACACACACACACACATTACATACACACACACACACACACACACAAATACATACACACACACACACACACACACATCCACACATACATATATACACACACACACACACACACACACACACACACACACACACACACACACACACACACACACACACACACACACACATATACACACATATACATACATTCAGCGCCGGTAGCAGCGTAAAAAGATTATTTTTCCCGTCTTCGCCGCTGTCTGTCGGCTCCCCGCTCCCTGGCGTGCGCGCGCGGCCCTTGTATAGAAGGGCTGACTTACCTCAGCCATCTATAACTGCCGTGCGCTCGCACCCCCACCAGTATAGAATGGCCCTAAGGCTGAGGACCCGCTGCGGACGGCCGCGCGCGCGGACCACCAGCCCCTACCTGCTGCCCATCTGTCCCCGCTGCCTCCTTCCGGCGAGGCTCACTACGCGCTGTGACGCGTCAACCGCCTGGGGATGCAAGAGAATTGCGATCCCGAGCGGTGACGCGTCACGTGGTGCGCTGGTGAGTCTATCAGCGCCGGGTCAGGAGTGTTAGAGGCAGCTTCCCCAGCTGGGGGGAGTGTGTGTGTGCACGTGTCTATGTATGTGTATATATGTGTATATATGTGTATATATGTGTGTGTATATATATATATATGGTGTGTGTGTGTGTGTGTGTGTGTGTGTGTGTGTGTTTGTGTGTGTGTGTGTGTGTGTGTGTGTGTGTACGGACCGACTGGGGAGGGGTAAGGGGGAGGGGGAGGAGGGTCAGCACGGAGAGCCCTCCGCTCAAACCACACACCCCCCCCCCCCGCTCAAGCTCCCGCTCCCTACAGCCCGCAGGTTGAATTGCCTCTCAGCGTGCCGCCTGCATGCAGTGCTTAGCCTAAACTATAACAAGCTGTGCAAATCCAGCTAAAGGCAAACAGCCACCAGGCACTTTTCTTGGCTATAAAGGTGCAATTCCTGATAAGAACATATGTTGGAAAGGGAAATAAGGTGAGGAAGCATGTTAGCAAGGTAACACTCCCAGACTATTTAAACATAGTCACATAATGCCACAAAATCAGGTCCTCAGCGGGGAAAAAAAATAAGTTGCACGCATTTATCCCTAACCACTTTGCTGTATGGTGTGTGTGTTGTGTTTTGAACCCTTGTAGAGGTGTAATGGGTAAACAAAATGTATATAATTACTCACTGATAAAATATAGAATACATTTTTAATAGGGATAGATTTAAAAAAAATTGCTTGTACTTTATAAAACATTAATGTAAATTAATCTGTGCGATCATATCTGTGTTAAATAAATGTTATGCTGTGCTCACCACGGACAAGGAGGGTCCCCGAAACTGAGGTGAGATGGGTAACAAACTGCACCCACAGCTACGGGACACGCCTAGAAAGTGGAAAATAGGCGTCTGGAACCGTCTGGGAGTTTAAGATAAAGTAAGATTCTCGCCAGACGAGAAGGGAGGTTCCAGAAGATAGGTGGTACCGAGAGCCTGGGGTCCAGAGCCGGGAGGTAGGTCGGAATCCGCAAACCGAGGTGAAGGGGTCGGGGAGTCCAGGAGGTCAGGATACAAACCAAGGGTAGAAGACCAGAGCGGATCCACAGCCAGGCCGGTTCGGTACGCAAGGGATCACTAAGGAGACAAAGAGACAGGAACTGAGGCAGGCACGACCGTGGTTAACACAGGTCATATAAAGCTATACTCAGCCAAAGAATGAATGGCTGAGCAAGGTATACAGGTATAAGTAGGAGGAAGGACCAATAGGGAGAGGGGGAGTAACGAGGGAGCGGTCCCAGGAAAGATAGGGAGTGGTAGGGAGAAACTCACCACAGCTGTGCTAGATGTGCAGCTTGTGAGCAGTGCACGCGCATCAGGCGTGTGCGCCATGCGGGAGAGGCGTGCGCGGCCTCAGCTGGGGGCGGGAACTTCCCCTGAGGGAGGACGTAAAAATCCTCTGCCGTGCGCGAGATCAGTAGCCGCCGCGGGAAGCGGTGGAGAAGGGAGATCCCGCCCGCGGCGGCAAGAAGGCAGAGCTGGAGCGGGGTTGAGTAAAGTCACGGGGGGAGCCCCTTTAGAGAGAGTTGTTCCCCCGGACCTTACAGTACCCCCCCCCCCTTAAGGAGCGGCCTCAGGACGACTCCAATATGGCTTTTGGGGATATTTGGAGTGAAAGAGTCTCAGCAGTCTGGGGCATGTATTTGATGGTAGGGTACCCAAGATCTTTCCTCTCGGCCAAAGCCCTTCCAGTGAACCAGGTATTGTACCGAACCCCTCGTCCTCCTGGAATCCAAAATAGACTGGATTTCGAACTCTTCCTGACCCTGAACTATGACTGGTCTAGGGTCAATCGGTGTCCTATGGAACCGTGGACTCTGGGACACAGGTTTCAGCAGTGACACGTGGAACACGGAGGGTATCCTCATGGATGGGGGAAGTTCCAGACGATATGCCACAGGATTGATCCGTTCTACTACTGAGAATGGACCCAAGAACCTGGGAGCCAGTTTGTGGCTTGGACCAGTTTGTGGCTTGGAGTCTTCAGTCTAATGTTCTTGGAGGAGAGCCAGACCTTATCCCCTGGTTTGAAGACTGGTGCCTGACGACGGTGACGATCTGCCTGTGCCTTTAGTCTATGGGTTGCGTTTCTCAAAGCCTCTTGGATCCTTTTCCAGGATTCCTGAAGATCCTTGATTTGGTCATCGGTCGCTGGAACCCCGGAAGGAACTGAGGTGATGGGCAGCTGACCCGGGTGAAAACCATAATTAATGAAAAAAGGGGATTTCAACGTGGAGCTGTTCTTTAAAGAGTTATGGGAGAACTCTGCCCACGGAAGTAAATCTACCCAATTGTCCTGGCTGTCTGCGATAAAGCATCGGAGGTATTGCTCCAGAGTTTGGTTCGTTCTCTCAGTTTGCCCATTAGTTTGGGGATGATACCCGGACGAAAAATGGAGGGTGATATCCATCCTGCGAGCGAAAGCTCGCCAAAATTTTGAGACAAATTGTGTACCTCGATCGGATACGATGGAAAGAGGAACTCCGTGAATGCGGAATATTTCCTTAACAAAAATGTCTGCCAGGGTAGGGGAATTGGGAAGGCCTTTTAGAGGAATGAAATGGGCCTGTTTGGAAAAACGATCCACGACAACCAAAATGGTATTCATCCCTTTAGAGGTTGGCTGTTCCACCACAAAGTCCATGGACAGATGACTCTATGGGCGTTCTGGTATAGGGAGGGTTTGTAGAAGGTGTAGAAGGCCGTATGGCTTTTTACGAGCGGTCTTATCCTGGGCGCAGATTGGACAAGTTTTTACGTACACTGAAATGTCCTGCAACATGGTTGGCCACCAAAAGGTACAACCAATGAGGTCAGAAGTCCTGCTAATGCCTGGATGACCGGCTGACCTAGAAGAATGACCCCACTCAAGAATCTTCTTAAGGAAGCGTGGAGCTGCATACAGACGGCCGACCGGCACCCTAAGGCCCCTCGGGAGATTAGACTGTGCTGCCATGACCTGATCCAGGATATCAAAAGAATTGGCCGAAACAATATATTTGGAGGGTAAGATTGTTTCGGAGATAATCTCGGATTTATCTTCAAACAGGAATTGACGTGAGAGTGCGTCTGCCTTTTGATTCTTTGAACCAGGAATGTTAGATATGAGATAATTAAATCTCGGAAAAAAAAGAGACCATCGATCCTGACGCGCCCCAAGGCGACGTGCACTCTCAATGTAAAATAAGTTTTTATGATCAGTAAAGATCGAAATGGGGATCTCCGTTCCCTCCAGAAGATGTCTCCATTCCTGAAGGGCGAGTTTAATAGCCAGGAACTCTCTGTTTCCGACGTCATAGTTCCGTTCTGCCGAATATTTTTTTTTTTTAAAGAACCCACAGGGATGAAGTTTGGCCTGTGGGGACTGTCTCTGAGAGAGAATGGCACCAGCACCGACGTCGGATGCGTCTACCTCTAGGGTAAAGGGGAGCCCGGGATCAGGGTGACGCAAAATAGGAGCAGAAGCAAAAGATTTCTTAAGGGAGTCGAAAGCTTGGAGAGCTACAGAAGACCAGACTGCTGTGTTAGCTCCCTTTTTGGTGAGGGCAGTCATTGGGGCCATGGTAGAAGAAAAATTATTGATGAATTTACGATAGTAATTCGCAAATCCCAAGAATCGCTGTATGGCTTTCAGGGAAGTGGGTTGTGGCAATTCTAAGACAGCCTTGAGTTTGACTGGGTCCATAGAGAAGCCAGTGCTAGCAATAATATATCCAAGAAAGGGAATGGAAGAAAGATGAAAAGAACATTTCTCTAGTTTAGCATGGAGATTGTTCTCCCGAAAGCAGGACAGGACTATCTTGGTGTGTTGAATGTGGTCAGAGAGGGATTTTGAAAAAATAAGGATATCGTCAAGGTATACGATAACGAAGCTGTCGAGGAGATCACGGAATATCTCGTTGACAAACTCCTGGAAGACCACCAGGGCATTGCACAGGCCGAAAGGCATGACTAGATATTCATAATGCCCATCCCGGGTGTTAAAGGCAGTCTTCCATTCGTCGCCCTGACGGATGCGGACAAGGTTATAGGCTCCGTGGAGATCAAGTTTGGAAAAATTGTTGCCCCCTGTAAACGATCGATGAGTTCGATAATAAGTGACAGGGGGTAACGGTTCTTGATCGTAATTTTGTTAAGACCTCTGTAGTCAATACAGGGGCGCGAGGCGCATGCGCGAAGCCAGGGTGAATGGCTGCTTAGGGATTTAGCTCCCTTCACACTGGCAAGAATTATATAGCACAGTGACAACAAAAATCAACATAAAATCCTCCGGAAGGCTGATAAACTTGGCGGAATAACTGGGGATGCCAGCCAAAGCAAAATCGAAGCAAGAGGACCCCTCGGTCAAGCCATATTTTAATAAAACCACTCCGTCGGCAGCAGGAGGCTCTGTCTCACCCACACCGACTATGCATTCAGAGTCCGACAGCGAGACACTAACCCCACTGGCAGATGACCAGGAACTGGTCAGGAGAAAGGATCTACGAGAATTTTGTGGGGAAATGAAGTACTTTTTCCGCAAAGAACTGTGGAACCTGCGGAGAGACCTGGACGTGGTGGGCGAACGGACCGGGACCCTTGAGACAAAAATGGATACCAACACGAGGGCCATAGTACAAACTAACAAAACAGTCTCCCAACTGGCAGAGAAGGTCTGCGAGATAGCAGACAAGCAGGAGGATTCAGAAAACCGGGACCGCAGGAACAATGTTCGCATAAGGGGGATCCCAGAAACTATCACTGACCACGAGGACTTTGTGCTAAAATGGCTGGAGCATTTGCTCCCAGATAAATCGGAGCAGGACTTACACTTAGACCGCTGCCACTGAGCACTCTGTTCAAAACCGCAAGCGGGAGACCCCCCTCGAGACATAATAGTGAGTTTCCACTATTACCGCATCAAAGATGCTGTCTGCCAGATGGCGAGGGAGGCGAGATCCCTGGAGTTCGAGGGATTCAGGCTTCAGGTCTTCCAAGATCTGTCGCCAGCTACCCTTGCCAGACGCAGGAGTCTAGGCCCTGTAACAAAGATATTGCAAGAGAAGGGGACCCGCTACCGGTGGCTGTTCCCGTTTGCCTTGCTCGTGGTAAAAAACGGGGTCGCAAACACGCTTAGGAAGGTGGAAGATGGCGACGCATTTCTAAAGAAGCTGGGACTGTTGCAGAGAGCGCCTAGCCCCGGTCCCTCCCAACCTCCTCACCTTAATCCGGAGCCCGATCCAGTGCTGGAGGCATCCTGGCAGAGAGTGGGGACTTCGGTAGCTGCTGATCAGTGAAGAGCCGTGTCTCCCCGCAGCAGCCGTGTCCAATTAAACATTTAAAGGCAAAGTGCCCTATATCCCCCCCCACAGAATACATGGCCGCCGGGTTCCCTTGCCTGTACCTTTTTTCTTCTCTCTCCGTCTCCCCCTGGTGGTTGTCCTCGAACATTGCAGGCCACATTGGAAGTAGACGACCATCCTCGGCAGCGTTTGGCGGGAATCCAGGAAAAGAGCGCGAAGGCGGCATCGTAAGATTGAAGAAGGCTCCGCGTCACCACTATGCCATGGCCCATGTGACTTCCGCCTGTCCCGGCGACCTCTGGGACAGCGGAACTTCCGGTCTGACGCACACGGAACCATTATTCCTCCACCGTGGCAACAGGAGGATTACACCCTCCACAGAGGGGCGGCGGCCTTCACGGGGCAGACGGAGGCGCGTGGCCGGGAGGAGGGAACGACCGGGGACTGCAGAGGGAGAGACGACTGGACTCAGAGGGGTGGGAGGGGCCAGATTGATGACCTGATCCCCGTCGCCCCCCGGGGATCCCACGGGTGGTAGCTGGGCAGGCCGTGTGCAGCGGGCAGAGGGAGGATACCCGGAGGGTCCCTCAATCTTCATCATGTCCCGTTCCAGTCGGGGCCCGGGGGAGCGGGGGAGGGGGGGAGAACTCCCTATACTGAACACCCCTCAGATGAAAGGGCCTAAAGGGTTGCTTAAAAAGACACAGTTATGCCAGAAATACCCAAATTGTTTGCTGTCTAGTTCAAGAGATAGCCTAATGTTGTCTTATTTTACATTTTCTTTATCTCTACAGCGGGCGGTGGGACTGGGAGTCCGGGGATGCCCGTGATGGGGCTCGCCTCGTGTGCCCCTCTGCCCGACAGCAATGTGGATCCTGGCTCGGCCCTGCCCTTACCGGAGGGCACGGGCGAGTCAAAGAATGGCAAAAATAGTATAACAGGGAGAGGTGCGGCAGTAGAGACGAGGGGGACCATCCGGTCAGCGGGGATCTCCGGACGTCCAGCCACAGCTGCTCGACTAAAGTTAAGTCAAGTTCAGTTAAAATTATTCGGAGTTGTTAGGAGGTTTTACACTTACACTTTGCCACTTTTTATACTATGTTGACTTGCCGGTGTGAACTACCCTGGTAGTTTGTCGGCGCCTCGAAAGGTGCCTCATGGAACTAGTCCATGAGGACCGCTCTTCCCTACAGAGGACAGAACTACAAAGGCCTGGTAGCCCAACCCAGTGGTACCAGGCAACTGTCCAGTACGTAGTGCTGAAGAGCCGGCTCTGGCTCACCCCAGACAGGGCTCTTTCCATTTGTATTATTCTTTTTGCGCGTTTCCACGCTCCCTCCCTGACCCCCCTCCCCAGGCCACCCCGCCATACCGGGGCGCGGAACCCCTATGATAAAAGATCACTGACAACTACTCCAGCCGAGACCCTCAATGTTCACTCCAAGGCCATCCATTTAGTACAGATCACGATGCGTACACATACAATTTGAATGGCGTTAAATATCATATCTAACAACTTAACGGCTTTAATAGCCCCATAAAAAGGAAGGCCGCATTCATAGATTACAAAAGGAAAAAAGCAGACATGCTCCTCTTACAGGAAACCCACTTCAGTACCAGTAGCTCCCCTAAATATTTAGATAACCACTACAAACAATTCTACCTAGCGTCTGCCACAGAGAAAAAGAGAGGGGTAAGGATCCTCTTTCATAATAGCGTACCCTTTACAATGCAGACACTCAGGAGGGATAGTGCAGCCAGATTCCTGATTGTCGTGGGAATTATCCACGAACAACCGATAACCCTGGCGACACTATATGCTCCTTGTGAGCAAAGTCATGATTTCTTCAGAGATTTCTTCCAAAAACTGTCCCAAGTAGCCAAAGGCAACATTATCCTAGCAGGTGACTTTAATCTCACGATGAACCCAAACCTAGATAGGTCAGGCACACCTAGGAGTGGGCAGCGAAGGGCTCTGGAGGCTCTAAAGAAGGGACTTAAGAAAAATCAGCTGACTGATATCTGGAGGGAGTTATATCCCACAGAGAGAAATTACACCTTCTATTCCCATCCTCATGATGCATATAGTAGAATTGACTATTTCTTCATCTCTAGTAGACTGGTCCCCTTGGTCTCCTCTACAAGGATCCATGATATTTCATGGGCTGACCATGCACCTATAGAGCTACGGTGCACTCAAATTCATTCTGATAGACCTGGTGCAAATTGGAAGCTTAATGGGTCACTGTTAAAAACTCCAGATATCTGCGGAGCAGTGAGGGAGGAAATCAACCAATTCTTTAAGATAAATCATGGTTCAGTAAAATCATACTTTACCCTTTGGGAAGCCCATAAGGCAACCATAAGGGGCACATTAATTGGTATAGCAGCTCGCAGAAAACGAGAGAGAAACACCAAATTGGTAACGCTCCAAAATAAACTGCATGCCCTCACAGCAAGGCATAAAAAACGATCTGACCCGCAGACATTAACTGAAATAAAGAACACCAACATTGAACTTAATCTTCTGCTGACCTCGCAGGCAGACAAATCATTGAGTTGGTCAAAGAGGAAATACTATGAAAAGGCAAACAGGCCAGATACTATGCTAGCGGGCAAATTACAAACCAAACACTCAAATTATAACATACAGGCGATTCGCTTAAAAACTGGAGCCTCTACATCAAATCCGAAAAACATAGAGGAAGTATTCAAATCTTTCTACGAAAACTTATATAATGGAGAGAAAGTGGCACATAATATCAAAACCACAAGGGCCGCAGAAGATTTTCTGGCAAGCGCCAAACTGACGGGGCTAGATGAGGTGGACAGAGGGGTGTTGGAAGCGGAGTTCACGATAGAGGAACTTTCCCAAGTCATAACTGACCTCAAGCCTTCTGAGGCCCCAGGCCCTGATGGCTACACAGGGCTGTATTATAAGAAGTTCATTAAGAACCTAGCCCCATGGCTGCTCCGAATGTTTAATGCCGTATTGGCAGGAGCCCCAATCCCGGAGCAGATGCTCCAAGCGTCTATCTCAGTGATTTATAAAGAAGGAAAAGATCCGCAAGATTGCAAAAGTTATCGCCCAATCTCCCTCATTAATACTGATGTTAAAATATATGCCAAACTAATAGCCAATAGATTGAGTCACATCCGGCCCAGACTTATACATCCAGATCAAGTCGGCTTTATTAAGGGTAGACAAGCTGCGGACAACACCCGACGAATCATTGATCTGCTAGAGATAGCCAATAATAAGAAAATACCATTTGAGCAGCTGTGTTCCAGAGATACGGACACAAGGGGACTCACGTCTAGAATGTACAGGGAAGTGATCTGCCAGAAGTCGCCCATTGACAATAGACTGAGTTACATGAGACACTGGGAGTCAGACCTAGGAGAGACTTTAGAGGACGACGAATGGGACAGAATTATTCAGGCGGCGGCAAAAAGCTCAATCTGCACCACATTAAAGGAGAACGCATATAAAGTCCTTATGAGGTGGTATTACACTCCGACGCGCTTAGCGAAATTTGTAAAAGGCTACTCCCCTCTCTGCCCTAAACAGTGTGGGGAAGCAGCAGACCTCCGAAATATGCTGTGGTCTTGCACTAAGGTGGCCCCTATTTGGGAACAAATCAGAGATTGGATTCAGCGGATTCTCGATTTGGAGATCCCCCTGGACCCGTGGCTGTTCCTATTGGGCAGGCGGATCCAGGGTCTGTCAATGCGTCGCATAAATGAATCGCGCATTTTGCTACTGCCACAAGATGTGAGATCGCAGCATTATGGAAACAGCAGGAGATACCAATTATCCCTAAGATCAAAAATAGAATTTGGCATGTCTGCCGGATGGAACAATTAACGAGTTTAGTTAATGACTCCGGCACAAATTTTCTAAAAATCTGGGACCCATGGTTGACCCAGGTAGACATCCCAGGAGTGGAGGCCTCCTCAATCTTGCACTAATAAAAATAGGTGAGTTCTCCTTTAAGGACAGATTAGACAACATGACTTAGCGACGCACAACTAGCAGACCTCCCTGTAGTCATAGAATTGGGAAAAACAATTGAAAGAGAGAAACCCCAGAAGAACCTGTCCCAGTTAAATTCCTTAGCGAATACCTAAAAATTTTTAACAAGAGATACCTACATACCTACTCCAGAGCATGGCAACCTACCACCTCCCTCCCCGCACCCCCCCCCTAGCCTCTATCCCTGTCCCCTTGTCTAGTTTGTCTGGTCTTGTTTGTAAAGTGTTAAGTGGATACGTCTTCAAGGCGTCACTATATGTGTTTGACAAAACTGGAAATGTAATAATGGGCTGTGGATCATTGGCTGTATTTGTACTTTCCAATCAAAATTTAAAGTTGAAAAAAAATAAGAAAATACCAGCTATGATGTTGAGTCTGGATGCAGAAAAAGCTTTTGACAGGATTGACTGGCCTTACCTACAAAAAACGCTTGGGGCATTTGGCTTTGGGGACAAGGTGAGTGGCGCTTTAATGGCGTTATACTCTGGCCCTGCTGCTAGGGTCATACACCAGGGATTCCCATCAAACACATTTCAAATTAAAAGTGGTACACGTCAGGGGTGCCCATTATCTCCCCTTTTATTCGCCCTGTGTATGGAACCACTAGCAGCGCAGATCCGCAACAACCTGGATATCTCAGGGATTAATATAGACTTGAAATCCCACAAGGTTGCCCTGTATGCTGATGACATCTTATTGATGGTCTCCAAACCCCTTACCTCTCTGCCGAACCTATTTGACCTGTTGGAAAAATTTAATAGGATATCTGGCTTTAAAATTAATCAAACCAAATCAGAGGCCTTGAATATCAGCCTCCAAAAGGAAACAGAAAAACTACTGAGTCTGAACTTCAATTTCAATTGGCAACCAAAACACATTAAATACCTAGGTTTTCATATCACTAAAACCTATAAAGGCCTCTACGAAGCAAATTATCGCAAACTGATTTGAACGCTAAAAGAGGATCTGAGAAAGTGGATGCCATATAGGATCTCCTGGATTGGTAGCATACATAGCGTAAAAATGAATCTCGTCCCCCGTATCCTATACCTCTTTCAGACTCTGCCAGTGCCACTGAGACTGAAGAAAATACTCTCACTCCAGTCTGAAATCTCCAATTTTGTATGGGGAGGAAAAAAGCTGAGAGTTAACAAGACAATTATGAGAAAGACAATTCGGACAGGGGGACTAGCGGTACCTTGCCTGGTATCTTATTACAAAGCGGCGCAATTGTGTCAACTCACACAATGGCAGATCAAACCAGCATTGAAAAGATGGGTGGATCTGGAGACATCGGTTTGCTCCCCATTGGAGTTAGACAATCTGCTGTGGTTACCTAAAACAGCCATTAAATGGGCTGACCGGCCGCTTTCCTCGATGATAAACTCATTGTCGATTTGGGAGGCCTCTAAATTTAAATATGCCCTAACGTCCAAACACTCGCTGATATCCCCGCTTTGGGGTAACCCCGACTTTGCACCAGGACTGTCACACCACACCTAAGAAATCTGGAAACAAAATAGATATAATCGGCTTAGAGATCTGGAGTGGATACCAAATTAAATTAAATCATTTGAACAAATTAGATCTGAGAAAAACATCCCACATTCTGAATTTTTCCGGTACCTCCAGCTCAGGGCGTACTTTAACAAGAACACGCCATACCCGCCATTAACTACATTTGAAAAGCTCTGTCTGACAGAAACAGACACGCGGGGACTTACATCGCAGATTTATGGAGAAATAGTAGGTTCTGGGAATACACAACAGGAGCAAAAACTAGCATACAGAATTAAGTGGGAGACGGATCTGGGAGAAGCCCTGGAGGAAGACGACTGGTCGGCCATTTTGGAGGCAGCAGTCAAAAGCTCTATTTGCACGACTTTGAAGGATATAAAGTATTGATGAGATGGAAGCATATAAAGTATTGATGAGATGGTACCTCACCCCACTGAAATAATCAAGGTTTGTGCCAGGATACTCCCTGCTGTGTCCGAAACAGTGTGGAGAATCGGCCAACCTGTGGCACATGCTGTGGTCTTGCCCCCGTATCTCACCCATTTGGGAAGAAATTAGAAATTGGATCCAGAGGATTTTTTACCTCACAATTCCCCCGGACCCGTGGCTGTTCCTCCTGAATAGACCATGGCCGGGTCTCTCTAAAACTGGTAATAAATTAGTTGAACATTTCTCAACGGCAACGCAGTGCGAGATCGCAGCTATGTGGAAACAACCCGAAATCCCAAATATCCCCAAGATTCAAAATCGAATGTGGTACATATGCCAGATGGAGAAATTAACGAGTTTGGTTAATGACACTGGTGATAAATATCTAAAAGTCTGGTCGCCCTGGTTTGAACAGACAGATATCCCGGGGGTAGAGGTCACCACAATTTGGCAATAATAGTTCAAAATGCGTTTTCACTCGAAGGACGGGAGCATTGCAGTAGGCAACTCGGGCACACACAGGGAAGCAATAGGACATAAGAGACCTAAGAGCTAAGTCGACAAGAGCTGAGGGATGATGCAAATCGTTATCTGAATACTATTTTTTATTCTAAAAACTGGAGAGGACCGCACCCGCGGGGTCATCACCCCCCCCCCCAATCTCCCCCACCCTATCCTAACTTTTATTTTATTTCCCCCATAGCGCAGCACCCTAATTGTACCACATAATGCAAAACCGGAGTTATGTTAAGGTTCAGACTGCATAGGTACTCAGGAGAGTACTTTGGTATCGCACTGGAATGTTATGTTTGAGAGATTCACTTGATGTGTACTGTGATACTGTATGTACTGAAAACTCTTTCAATAAACTCAAAGTTGAAGAAAAAAAAATACAGGGGCGCAAGGAACCATCCTTTTTTATAACAAAAAAAATCCAGCTCCAGCTGGAGATGAAGAATTGCGGATGAAACCCTTCCTCAAATTATCCTGGATATACTCGGTCATGGCCTTGGTCTCAGGTATGGATAGGGGGTAAGAACGGCTCTTGGGTAAGGTAGCACCGGGAAGAAGCTCAATAGGACAGTCAAAGTCTCTATGGGGAGGTAACACTTCAGAACGGACCTTATCAAAAATGTCCGCCAGGTCCCAATAGACCGTTGGAAGGGAAGTTTTATACTCTGCTGGTAATTCCACTCCGGCTAACGTCCGTTTGGGGGGAAGACAGGTCTTAAGGCACTGGGGGCTCCATCGTATGGGCTCCTTACCAACCCAATCTAATTGTGGGTTATGAAGTTGCAGCCAGGGGAGACCTAGAATTACATCTACCGATGGAGTATGGATCACGTCCAAGATAATCTTCTCTTGGTGACCGTCCTCCGTGGGAAGGGATAGAGAACAAGTCTCCAGATAAATAAAGGCTGGTTGGAGTGGACGCCGTCTATGGCCTCCAGACCAACTGGAACAGCCTTAGATCGAAAGGGAATCCCATTCCTATAGACAAAACTCTGATCAATAAAGTTCCCCTGAGACCCAGAATCTATAAATGCAGAGGCGGGGATCAGGGAGTTATTCCAGGCCAGAGAAATAGGCAGCATTATACGATTGGGAAGTACTTTAGAAGAAGAAAGAGGGGAAGAGATTATACCCAACGAGACCCTCTCATACCTTATTGGGTCCTGGCGTTTCCCGGTCGCAGAGGACAGCTTACCAGCAGATGACCGGGATGACCGCAGTAATGGCACAGTCCACCATCTCGTCGGCGCAGTCTCTCAGACGCGGATAGACGATGACCTCCGAGCTGCATAGGTTCGGGCTCATACATGGGTTAGGGGACGTGATGGACGAGACTGCGGCTGGAAGATCGGGAGGAGTTGATACGAGGAAGAGCGCGTTCAAATCTCCTCTCTCGTAGCCGCTGGTCCACGCGGATGCAGACCGCAATGAGATCCTCCAATCTGGTGGGTCTCTCCATAGTGGCCAGCTGGTCCTTGATGGCATCCGACAGACCCTGCCAAAAGGCTGCTGATAGTGAGCCATCATTCCAGGAGGTCTCCGCCGCGATACTCCGGAAGTCCAAAGCATACTCGGCGACAAGACGAGTACCCTGGGGAATATGGAAGAGAGAAGAATCTGCCGTAATTTGACGACCAGGCGTATCGAATACTTGCCTGAATTCTCGAAGAAAGCAAGAATAGTAATGCGTCATGGTAGGCTCCCGCTCCCAGATGGGGGATGCCTAGGCTAGGGCCTTTCCATTCAAGAGAGACATAATATAGGCCACCTTTGAACGAGCAGTGGGGAAGCACAAAGGTGATAATTCAAATTGCATCTCGCACTGATTAAGAAACCCTCTGTACTTGTGGGGATCCCCTGCATAGCGGTTGGGAGCCGGGAGATGAGGATCCACAGCCACGGGAAGAACCGGGGAGGGAAACGCCACAGTTGCCATGGCAGAGGAGCCTGGGGAAGGCTGCAATGAGGAGAGTCTAGAGAGCTCCTGTGTCATGGAGGCAAGCTGTGCCTCTAGCTGGAGAAGTTGCTGCATGGGGCTTGGTTGCTCAAACTCTTCGGGGTCCATGTCTGTGGGGCTGAGCATAATGTTACACTGAGCTCACCACGGACAACGAGGGACCCCGAAACTGAGGTGAGATGGGTAACAAACTGCACCCACAGATACGGCGGACACCTGGAAAGTGGAAAATAGGCGTCTGGAACCGTCTGGGAGTATAAGATAAAGTAAGATACTCGCCAGACGAGAAGGGAGGTTCCAGAAGATAGGTTGTACCGAGAGCCTGGGATCCAGAGCCGGGAGGTAGGTCGGAATCCGCAAACCAATGTGAAGGGGTCGGGGAGTCCAGGAGGTCAGGATACAAACCAAGGGTAGAAGACAAGAGCGGATCCACAGCCAGGCCGGTTCGGTACGCAAGGGATCACTGAGGAGACAAAGAGACAGGAACTGAGGCAGGCACGACCGTGGTTAACACAGGTCAAACAAAGCTATGCTCAGCCAAAGAATGAATGGCTGAGCAAGGTATAAGTAGGAGGAAGGACCAATAGGGAGAGGGGGAGTAACGAGGGAGCGGTCCCAGGAAAGATAGGGATTGGTAGGGAGAAACTCACCACAGCTGTGCTAGATGTGCTGCTTGTGAGCGGTGCACGCACATCAGGCATGTGCGCCACGCGGGAGAGGCGTGTGCGGCCTCAGCTGGGGGCGGGCACTCCCCCTGAGGGAGGACGTAAAAGTCCTCTGCCGTGCGCGCGTATGCGCGAGATCAGAAGCCGCCGCGGGAAGCGGAGGAGAAGGGAGATCCCGCCCGCAGCGGCGAGAAGGCAGAGCTGGAGCGGGGGTGAGTAAAGTCACGGGGGGAGCCCCTTTAGAGAGAGGTGTTCCCCCGGACCTTACAATAAATAAACAAGGAACAACAACATAAACTATAAGCAATGGTGTATCTCTTAATATGGGGAACCAGGGGGGCCGGGGAACAAGGGGGAAGTCCAGAGGGACCTGGACTATATGTGTTATTTGTATTACCGTATTTCCTCTTGTGTAAGCTGCCAGTGATTGTAAAACACACCATAGATTTGACACTTACAATCAAGGAACATTACTTCTCACTTACCAGGTTTCAGGAGAGGTCCCATGTCAGCGGACGATGAAGCGGGTGGCCTTGACAGGACAGGTCCCACATCTGCAGAGGATTGAAGTAAAGACTGTCAGCAGTAGGTGAAGACCATCACGGCATGATAAAATGTTTGTGTTGATGTGTAGTTACCACATCCCTATCCCCACTTTATACAGTTTTCCACTTCCAGACATCAGTGATTAGCTCTTTTCTGGAAGGGTTACACAAAGAAAAAAACCTATACATTGGGCACAATAAGCCTGGCAGAGGTGGCCATTGCACACGGTATTGGGGTAGTCAGCCGTGCTTTGCTTCCACTCCCACTGGGGAGCTGCGAGCTTCAGATCTGTATCACCCTGCTCCACTAAGCCTTCTCCTAAGCTACTGCCAGGGCGTTGGACAGAGCCTGGCTCTCTCAATCTCCCTTTGGAGGGTTATATACTACAAATTCCGCCGATCCACTCCCAGCCTCTCACTGGAAATGCTCACCTAGTCCCGGTGGCATTCTCCTGGGAACTCTCACACTGTCCCCTGGCCATGCCTTCCGGCCGGCAGGTTTCCCGGGCACGGTCAAACGCTGATGCCTCCTGGGATGCCTTCAACTCACAGAACATTTGCACTAGACAGGCTCTGGTGTGAGCAACCCCTTAATGCCCCATAAGCAGGATCTCCTTAGCTCCCTATAAACTCTGTTCCCTACCCACCCAGTGACACAATAGCTGGCCCCTCTCTGCCCATAGCTGGCCCAGTAAAAAAAACACATAAGGTCTGGGGGACTGAACAGACAGACTCAGCCAACTGAGGTCTCATGCCCTCCATATCGGGGGACCACTCACTGAGCTCTGGCCGTTCACCCTCCGTCACACTGTCAGAGGATTTGAAAAAGGTGGGGGGGGGGGTTGGTATTCAAGTAATTAGGGACACAGGTTTTGCTTGGTTGGGCTTTGTCTGGTCTTACCTGCCTTGTCTCTTCACAGATCATGACACTCTTTGGCACCAAAAGCTGGGGAACAAGAAACACTGTGTCTGGCAGCAGCACCAAAGGCACCTCCGCCAGGGTAACTACCCAACATTTGCACCCTGTGAAAGCAGTCAAATAGCATCATCTGGCAGCTCCACCCGCATCCCCGTTCCTGGGATTGGATGCTCTGGACTAACCATATCAGGTTGCTCAAGAGGTACTGTAGTGTTGGGGTCCCCCAGTCCAAACGCCTGCCGATTACCTGGGACCCCTGGACGCAAAACTGTTCTTCTATGGACTGCATAGTCCTCCAGCCTGATGGCTGCACACAGCCGTAGGGATCGCTGACTGGGTCATCCGCTGGAACCGCACGACTGCTTGTGGTTCCTTTGCTGGGGCTAGCCTCTCATAGTCGGTAAGCCCTGTTGTTTGGGGACTTTGCCCCAGATTGGGGATACTTGATTGGGATGTGTTGGGGTACTCATCCGCAGATGGTTTAACTGGTCTCCCCGGGAGCACTGGCCATCATGGGCATCCTCTGCTGTCTTTGCTACAGCATCTTCGTCACGCGGCTGACCCACATGGCTTGGTGACTTGCAGAGAGTCAACAATTTGGGGTGCTCTCCTAACCGGCATAGTAGCAGGGGTCAGTACCCACTTTTCTTGCTGTGTACATGGGGGCACACCGTCGTCCGTCATCTTGGCGGCCAGAAGTCAAAGCACCTGTGTGGCACATTCCTAAGCCAGCAAGGTTGCTCTCATGGAGACAGATTCACCGGCAATGTCTCGGTCAATCTCTCGTTCAGCCCCTCTGGCTCATGGCTGACTCAACCTCGGCTAGTGTCTCATGTAGAGTCAGCTTCTGGAAGTACTTGGCTTGCCAGCACTAGGGTTGCCAAGTGTCTTGTCCAAAAATACTGGACACAATGGTGAAAAATGTGGTGTGTGGGGAGGTATGTTATTTATAAATTATCAGACCCCAGGGAGGTACTGGGGCCTCATTTCGGGGTCTGGGATAGGGCAGGAGAAGGTCTGACAAGGTCTCTCAGTATTTAGGTTAACTGTAGGTGATGGTCTGTCATTGCGCCTTGACCCAACATGGCAAACAGAGCCTCACAATTATACGCCATAGTAGGAATGGCAACTGGGGAAAGCCCTGGAGGGTTGAGGTTCGCCTCTGAGATAGTCTTCAGGGTCTCAGTCTCCGGGTGCTTAGCCCCACAAATAGTGGCCAGAACCACATCAGCGTCCCGCCTGCTACACTGAGCTTCCCTGCCTTGCTTCTCCAAGGACATCAGGCAGGATCCGGCTCTCCAGAACTCCCAGCGATGGGCTAAAGAAAATGAATGCCGCCATCCCACTGAACAGCCTTGTGCTGAAAGGGCTTACCTAGCCCCGGTGGTGGTCTAAGGGGAGCCTTCGCACTGTCACATGGCTTGCCTACTTGCTGGCAGACATCCCAGGCACGGCCGAATGCCGTTAACTCCAGTGATGACTTTAGGACAAATAGAACATATATTTTTAATAAAGTGCCTTTCTGGCTGCAGTTTTAAATGTACAGGCAGGATGAGGCTTTTTCTACTTGCCTTTGCAATGCAACCAGTAACCACATGTTTTACACCGATGAGCTGGGGGCACTTCCTTCTGCAAACTTCAGAGACTCCCTGTTAGGGCAATGCCTATGGATCTAGGGAAGTGTTGCAGATGAAAGCCCCAGAGCCACAAAGTGTGAATTAGCCGGGATGCTCGCTGACCAGGAGATCCTGTTAGTCATCTGGGCTAGTTCACACCTTGGGTCCAACTCCTAGCCTGGGAGAAGCCAGGTAAAAAGGGGAGCACTCATATGGTAAGCAGCCCAGGTGTCAGAGTTGCACAGGCGCTGTATCAACTGGAAATCCCTGTAGTGCCCATCTGCAAACTGGGGGCAAGATGGAGATTGGTGGGATGGAGGTTCCCACGAAGGGGATTGGGCGGGTATGTTATAGATATGCTAGCCGACCCTATATACATGCTCCCTAAGCTATCCCCGTTGTCTTTCATCTCTCTTTTACAATGTGAACAAATTTCCACTTTGCTTCTACAAGCGGATAAGAGCAGCAGCAACGATTCCCTAACGCAACAAGTTAATTACATCAGAACCAAGGACATAACTCTTCTTCAGGATCCCGTTAGTGCTGGGGGTTATCTAACGAACCCCAATGGACCAGAAAGAACTTTGCAATATTCACAGACTTATTGGGCTGGCAATTTATGCCCCTTGCAAAAGGACAGCATTTTAAAAGACAATATTCTGGTGCTTTGTTTTACTTCTGGACATTCTATCCCATTCTCTTCCTCAGTAAGTGTTTTGTCAAGTATATTCTAAGGTTGTCGTGTGTCTGTCTATTAAGGAAATAAATATCAGTTTATTTTGCTCAACTTGTGTGCTCAATCTATTTCCCTAAAATATAAAATTGTTGATACGTTCCGTCCATCGTGACAGTGGCCACACGGCCACAGTTGGAAAAGCGTTTCCTTTCCCTTACTCCAGTGCTGGCGGTCAAAAGACCTAAGGTAGCTGACCCTCCCCAGGCCACCAAACCAGGGGGGAAGAAGGCAAAAACCTGGGGTGTTGAAGTAGAGCCGATGGAGGTTGCCCACGAGGGCCAGTGCTCCTTGTGTAACTGGCTGGGCCACCTGCGTGTTAACTGCCCAAACTACCCCTATCCAGTGTAACAGGGTATGTCCCATAATACCTCTCTTTCCCACATAGTGTATCTATTATGTAAGTCCCTATTATGTTCAGAGCACTAACAGGTTAATCTATGAGCCAGTGACCCCCCAGTGAAGGAAGTAAGGTGGTGACTCATGGCCTGTGCAAGCCTATCCAAGATGGGTACAGTACATGAGCCCGCCCCTTGCAGAGACTTCCAAGTGGGAGTATCTGTAACCCGTAGCTCACTACAAACGAGGCGTGACCGTGGGGCTGAGGTAGGGATTTGTATAGAACGCCAACCACAACAACGAGGGCACATCTAGAGTATAGGACAGTCGTACAGGCCGGATCAGGGTAACAGAAGACAGGGTAAGTGAGGTACTTGTGAATCTTGGAGTATAGAGCAGCGGATTGTTGGGGTACGAAGCCAGGGTCAGGGTTGTAGAGCGTAGAGCAGTCGTGGAGCCAAGCAAGGGTCAGTGCAGGAGAGAGTGGCGTCGCCGTGGTTCCAAATCCAGGGTCAATGCAGGAGAGCATCACAGAGTAGTCGTTGCCAAAGCCAAGGTCAGTGCAGGAGAGCATCACAGAGTAGTATCCATGCAGGGTCAGGCAGACAGGAACTACGTGATGAGTGCAGCATCACACAAACAGAGGTTATGCTCGGCAATGAATGGGAGCTCTGAGAGCATATTTATAGGACCTCCCACCAATGGGAGGCAACCAGGAAGCAGGCGTTCGGTACAGGATAGGCTGCTGGATCATGCAGGTGTGACCTATTACACAGCCAATAGCTACCGCGTCAGAATTTGTGCATGCCCCCCGCAAAACCCGTAGGTGACCTGGTCACGCGCTGTCATTGTGCGCCACGACACCCGCACCGCCATGAGGGCGGAAACCAGAGGCGAGACCCATGGAGATAGAGGAGGGGCGCAACTGCGCCGCATAACAGTGATATCAGGACAGGGCCGGGTACCAGAGGCAGGACCCGCTGAGGTAGAGGCGGAGTGAGGGGCGTAACCGCGCTGCATAGGGGTGATGCCAGGACGGGGGCGGGTCAGAGGGGCGGAGACCGCAGACCACAGGGAAAACCGTGTACCATGCATGCGCGCTGCGCATCAAGACAGGAGGAGCAAGAACGCGCTCCATGCCCAGAGACCGAAGGGGACTGCACAGAACCCGCGCACCGTGCGTAAGTTCCACCCCAGTTTGCCACTCTTGAGTGTTATGGTAGTCCAATGGGCAAGTGAGGGTTAAAGGGGCAGGAGCAGCAGAACAGCGAATCCTCACAGTATCACATTTAGTCAGTCTTGTGCTGGGAGGAGAAGAGAGCACAAGGGCTGTCATTGTTCCCCATCGGGGGAAAGCATGCCCACCCCAGGCTCAGGCCTGGGGACCATTAAGGCTCATGGTGAAAAAAAATGGTGAGCAGGAAAGGGCTAGAAATAAGGTCCGGGGCCCGGCTTTCACTGGGCTAGAGCCAATTGTTTCCCGCAGACCTGGTGGCGCCTTCCCAGCGGGATATTTGGGGCTGACCGGAGGGACCTATTGCAGGGTTGGTCTTGAGCCCTTAAGCTGATCCCCTTCCCCCATTTGTGCAGCAGGGCGAGCGCTCATCCTGTGTTTGGCGGCAACGTCACAATACATATTGTGATTGGTCAAGGGCCCCTGCTCCATGTTAAGGATATCCAGCAGGGGCTATGTAAGGAGTGAGGCCGGTGTAGGGAACCAGACAACCTATGGAGGCGATCGGAGACGCGCTGGCAGGCTTTTAAAAAGTGCTTTGTGTTAAAGAGCACACACAAGCACTGATCTCAGCTGAGAAGCGCCAGAGAAGCCCGGTCAGCGGAGCAAGTGGGAGTTTTACGGAGACACAGCTGAGAGAAGCCAGGCTTTACCTTATTATGTGAGGCTGGCTACCCCAACCGTCACATGTATGTTGTGTGTTTTCTGGCTTGCCAGAATAAACTTTTGTTTATTCAACTAGTGTGTCATTCGGGAGAAGGAGTGGCTCAGTGAGTAAACACTGAGTAAAACACACTGGCATTGAGAGTGAGTTTGAAGCCTGGTTCAACTCCTAGTGTCAACTACTTGTGACCTTGGGCAAGTCATTTTATCTCCCTGTGTCTCTGGCTCCAACAAAATAGATTGTAAGCTCCACGGGGCAGGGACTGTGTCTGCAAAATGTCCCTGTAAAGTGCTACATAAAACTAGCAGCGCTATACAAGAACGTACTATTATTTTTATTATTATTATTATTTTCTGGTGATAGTGATCCTGATGTAAAGATGTTAAAAGTTCTGGTCTCTGGTGACAATGGTCACAAAACATGTCAGTTCCTATACATAGTGCTAATAGTGACATTACATAGTTATGTAACACACAGGGTGATTAATAACCTAATCTTCCATTAATATCACATACACATTTTTTGGTAATCCACAAATAAACATATTTTTAACACTTCCCAATTGTATTATAAAGCTTAAACAAAATAGTTGTTTGATTATTACATTATTAAAATATATTTACTGTCATTCACATGATGTGTATGTTACTATGATTGTTTTTAGAAAACATAATGTTACATACATATCATTCTAAACTATTCATTTGCAGAACAGATGGAATACAAATCTTTTCGAATCTCCCATTTAATAACCAATATTCATAACTGACAATGGAATAATACAGAGCTTAGTACCGGGGAAATGGAACAACATGAAATAGCAATGTACACTGCACAGGAATTATTGTGCTACTTGTTCATATATAGTGAATCCCCAGACCATGTTTATATTTTTATATGCACATTATTTTAAACTGATACTGTAGAATAATATGTCCTTAGTGTCACTGTATGAGGATGGAGGTTGCACATTTAGTCTGAGCAAAGTAAAAGTGACAGAAATAGACAGATATGAATGAAATCTGGCAAATCCCGGGCTACAGAGCCGAACTTTCACCCATTATTCCTAATTGTGTTTGTACTTTCCCAGCAGAAAAATGATACAGCAGTGAAGAGAATATAATTCCATATAAATTGCATGCAAGAAGGGGGGATGTGAGTAATAATTAGGGGATAAAATGCCCTTTTCTTGCAGCCTCAGAAACACAAAGTCAGAGCAGTGTTTGTGATCCGGGAGGATGAGAGTCAGGGGCGGGCCTTAGTGATTATACCCAATGAGAGAGAAGCTCACTCCGATAACTAACCAATCACAGAGCAGCAGGCTCTCTATATAAGTCCCGGCAGGTCCCCGCCCCCCAGTGAGTCGAGAGTCCACAGCGATCTGCAGTCCATAAATACGCAGCTGCAGCGTTTTTTTTTTCTTTATTGGAGTCAGTCATTTCATTGATTCAGATTGATTGAACTGACCGGAGAGGCTGATGACTCCTCGAGTGGGTCACTTCCAATCACAGCGCCCGCCGCCGACACCACTTTCCGGAGTTTCAGTCGGGGATGTATTGACTGGCCCGTTTGGAGAGCCGCTGCTGCCACGTGTGGGAGAGCTGCTGCTGCCACGTGGGTCATTGCCCATCGCTTTGCTTTATAGCTTTATTGCACTGTATGCTGAGTTCTGTGTGCAGTACTGAGCCCAGAGCTGTGACTTGCTGTGACCCCCGGCCTTGCCCCCCCCCCTGCCTAGTGCTGTGCCCCCCCCTGTTTAGTGCAGTGCCCCCCCCGTGCTCTGTGCCCCCCCCAGTGCTCAGTGCCCCCCCCTGTGCGCTGTGCTGCGCCCCCCTGTGCTCTGTGTTGTGCCCCCCCCCGCGCTCTGTGCTGTGCCCCCCTGTGCTCTGTGCTGTGCCCCCCTGTGCTCTGTGCTGTGCCCCCCTGTGCTCTCTGCTCCCCCCTGCGCTCTGTGCTGTGCCCCCCCCTGCGCTCTGTGCTGTGCCCCCCCCTGCGCTCTGTGCTGTGCCCCCCCCTGCGCTCTGTGCTGTGCCCCCCCTGCGCTCTGTGCTGTGCCCCCCCTGCGCTCTGTGCTGTGCCCCCCCTGCGCTCTGTGCTGTGCCCCCCCTGCGCTCTGTGCTGTGCCCCCCCTGCGCTCTGTGCTGTGCCCCCCCTGAACTTGGTGCCATGCCCCCCCCTGCGCCGTGTGCTCTTGCTCCCTGCGTTGCGTGCTTTGGGCCGTGTGCTCACCGCCGTGCGTGTGTGTGGCTCTGATTTGGGCCGTGTGCCCGCCGCCGTGCGGGTGCGTGGCTCTGATTTGGGCTGTGTGCTCGCCGCCGTGCGGGTGCGTGGCTCTGACTTGTGCCGTGTGCTCGCCGCCGTGTGCGTGGCTCTGATTTGTGCAGAGTGCTCGCCGCCGTGCGTGTGGCTCTGATTTGTGCCGTGTGCCCGCCGCCGTGCGGGTGCGTGGCTCTGGTCTGCGCCTTATTATGGCAGAGGCAAATGTGCCACCTATGGAGACTGCAATACATGATGCTGCAGAAGACATGGACTACACTTTAGTGAAGAAGAGAGGGCGAGCAAACTCTGATAGCTCCAATGGTTCTTCCCCTCCATCGGTAGCAAAGACAAAGATGCAGAAGCACAAGAAAGACCAAGGCATCAAAACATCAAACCGCTTCGAGCCACTTGCTAATGCCGATGACTGCTCAGGGCCCAGGTGCAACGATGAAGAGACTGCACTCCCACCCAAAAAGATTCGCATACCACCGGTAATGGTTAGGAATATGAAGACCCACAAGGACCTTGTCGACATCCTCACCGAGCACTGCACTTCCCCGTTTGTAGTTAAACCACGGGCGAACCACGCAAAGATCACTACCACAACTGTGGACGACTACCGGAGCTTAACGGACTGCTTTGCAAAGCAGGGCATAGAATACTACACCTTCCCACTGACGCGCCTAAAGCCCCAGAAACTTGTAATTCGCGGCTTACCAGCAAACGCCTCCGTGGGGGAGATCTCCCACGACCTCGAGGAACATGGACTTCCAGTCAAGAGCGTAGCCCAATTGACATCCCCGGTGGACAAGACCAAGAAGTTCCCTTTGTTTATTGTCACACTGGCAGAAACCCCGGAGAGCCAGCCTGCAGATCTTACCAAGATTACCAAGCTCTGTAGCTGTGTGGTAACCACAGAAGCGCCAAAGGGCAGAAAAGGCCCAACCATGTGTTTCAACTGCCAACGGCTCGGGCATACCTCTGCATTCTGCCACCAGAAGCCACGCTGTGTGTGTTGTGGAGAGAACCACAACTCCAAGGAATGCCCACGAGATAGGAAGAAGGAGCCGGCGACATGTGCAAACTGCAAAGGCCCACACCCGGCAAGCTACCGTGGTTGCCCGTACCTCACAAAAGCAAAGCAAGAGGCACGGGAAAAGCGGACACCCCACCTGATGGAGCAGGCACCAAGGAAGACACCCACTACTCAATACCAGCTTCCCCGCCTGGCGCCGGAGAGACAGAGGACCACAGAACACCTGATCCCAGACCAAGGCACGGCATCCACCCAGAGGATGCAAAACCCAGACGGACAGACCTACGCGGAAACTCTCAGGACACCATCCACCAACCCCGTTGAGGCGGCCAACCCGGACCCCGCAGGCGGAACCGCAAGCCCAACAAACTGGCTAGAGATCATCTTTAAAATAGCGAGCGCTATTGCGAGAATGGATATTCACCCCATTGTGACAATGATAGCGAATCTCATCCCGGCCCTTCTCAGGAGCACAGAAACTAACCACCATGGCAGCAACATCTAAACGCAGTTCTGTCATCGTGATGTGGAATGCAAATGGTATCAGCAAGAAGACAGATGAACTCCTTCACCTGATGGAATCGAGGAATGTATGCGCAGCTCTGCTCTCGGAGACCCACCTTCAAGGAAACCAAAAACTAAGCCTGGCGAACCACAGGGTATACCGTACTGACCGGGCAACAGGAGCCAGAGGTGGTGGGACGGCTGTGATTGTTAACACACGGGTCAGCCATAATGAGATTGCACTACCACCCCTCCGGAGTATTGAAGCCACTGGAGTACAGGTAAAGACTGCAACAGGACCACTGCGACTAATTGCCACCTACTGCCCCCCTAAGGTGAAGCTACATTTGGGAGACTTGGAAGCTCTGCTGGACTCCACTGTCCCAACCATCATCGGGGGAGACCTAAATGCCAAACACCGGTGCTGGAACTCAAGGACAGCAAACTCCAGAGGACAAGCTCTTCTTGCTTACTCAAAGGAGAGTGACTTTGTAGTGGCTGGCCCTACAGAACCCACCCACTACCCAGGCACTGCAAGCCACACACCGGATGTCCTGGACATTGTCTTACTGAAGAACGTGAAACATTCTGTCCAGTTGGAAACCCTGGCGGAACTGACCTCAGACCACAACCCAGTTACCATTACTGTTGGCGACGAGATGGAAACCCACCAGCAAACACCCAGGTACAACTTCACCAGGGCGAACTGGAGCCTGTACAAAGAAGAGTTGAGCAACATCACAAACCCCCGCCCCTTGGACACCAACGGAGACATTGATGATGCTGTTAACACCTTTACTACCGCAGTCCAACATGCAATAGAGCACAGCGTCCCAAAACAGATGCCCAAACGCTGCTCCATCTACGACCTACCGAGCGGGATCAAGCAAGCGATTGCTGAGAAAAACAGGGCCCGACGCCAGTGGCAGAAGTTCCGCACACCTGACCTTCTGGTAAAGTACAACTCACTTGCCAGACTACTGCGACAGCAAATCAGCCAACACCGGGGGGAGAGGTGGGAGGCCGCAGCAGCCAAGCTGAAGGAATCCGACAACTCTGTTTGGAGAATGACCCGACGCCTGACCGGGAAGAAGGAGCCTAATCCACCTATCCAGGGCCAGACCCACCTGGCATGTAGCAACAAGGACAAGGCAGAGGTTCTCGCTGACACACTGGAGACAACTTTTAGGCCTAACCAAGCCAGCAAAATAGCACGGGAAGTTGAGCAAGGAGTTAACAGGCATCTTACCGAGCACCTACCAGAGACCGAAGCGGAAACCCTTGAAGGATGCACCAGGACTGAGATAACGCAACTTGCAGATAAGCTGGCAAATGGCAAAGCACCAGGAAGTGACGGAATTACCAACCTGGCCATCAAGAAGCTTCCGCCGGCAGCCATGGAATGCCTCACAGAAATCTTCAATGCATGCATGCGGCTCCAGCACTTTCCTCAATCCTGGAAGGAAGCCAAGGTCATTGTATTTCCAAAGCCTGGAAAACCACGGAGGGATCCTGCAAACTACCGTCCGATAAGCCTGCTCTCTGGACTGTCGAAACTCCTGGAGAAAGTTATTCTTACGCGCCTCCGCCACTTTGCCTCTGGTAAAAACATTCTACTAAAGGAGCAATTTGGATTCCGGAAGGACCACTCAACCAACCATCAGCTGCTGCGAGTCGTTGACATAATAAGCCATGGGTTCAACATCCACAAATCAACTGGAGTTGTCTTCTTGGACGTGGCCAAAGCGTTTGACAGAGTTTGGCATGAAGGACTACTGCACAAAATGATCAACCTGAAATTCCCAAACTACCTGATTAAGCTGACTGCAAGCTACTTGCGGGAGCGCACATTCCACGTGGCTGTGCGAGAAGAGCTCTCAACAACACGCCCCATCCGCGCTGGCGTGCCACAGGGATCAGTCCTGGGACCTTTCCTTTTCAACCTCTTCATGAATGACATCCCCACAGACCTCCACAAGACTCAACTGGCACTCTACGCAGACGATGTGGCAGTCATCTCCCAGTCCTTCAGAGAGAAAGAAGTAGCTAAGAACATCCAGAAAGCACTAGACATGCTATCAACATGGTACAGCGACTGGCAAGTAGGACTGAACTCCAGCAAGACTACAGCTACACTGTTTACCAAAAAGAGGATCAAGGCACACCCGCCAATCACCCTCAACGGAGAGGCTGTCAAATGGGAGCCAAACAGCTCTTACCTAGGTGTAATCCTAGATAGCAAACTAAGCTGGAGAAACCACATTGAGAAGATTCAACAGAAGGCAACAACCAAGCTGGCAGCACTGTACCCTCTGCTGAAGACAAGGACCATGCCCATCAAGAGCAAAGTCAATGTGATCAAGGCGATCATTAGACCCACAATGACATACGCCTCCCCGGTGTGGAGTGGTTGCCACCAACATCAAAGATCATCTCTCCAAAAATTACAGAACAAGGCGCTGCGGATTGCGTCCAACGCTCCACTTCCTACAAGAATAGCAGACCTTCATAGGGAACTGGGTATCGAGATGTTAGATGAACATCTAAAGAAGCTCAACAAGAAATTCTACAAGGAACTGGACCAGAACTCAAACCCGCTGATCAAGAAGCTTGCTGCGATCTCTGCAAACCCATTTGACCGCTACCCACGACCCATCACAGCGCTGAACCTGTGAAACCAATTCAACTGTGGCAAGTAACACAGATCAAGAAGCTTCCTAAAGAGTGCGACAATACACTCAACAAGAGAACTTGGAGTAATGAGGCTCAAGCCTCGGTATCCAATATCACCACTGACAGATTTAATCTGTCAGTCAGAACAGAACGGTCAGTTTTTTTCTTTATTAGTTCCTGACCGGAGACGCGCACTGACACAGCAGCACAGGATGGCCCGGACCAAGCAGACCGCCCGGAAATCCACCGGAGGGAAGGCTCCCCGTAAGCAGCTAGCGACCAAGGCTGCCAGAAAGAGCGCTCCGGCCACCGGCGGAGTGAAGAAGCCTCACCGCTACCGGCCCGGTACTGTGGCTCTCAGGGAGATCCGCCGCTATCAGAAGTCCACCGAGCTGCTCATCCGCAAGCTGCCCTTCCAGCGCCTGGTCCGGGAGATCGCCCAGGACTTCAAGACTGACCTGCGCTTCCAGAGCTCGGCTGTCATGGCTCTGCAGGAGGCCAGCGAGGCTTATCTGGTGGGGCTCTTCGAGGACACCAACCTGTGCGCTATCCACGCCAAGAGGGTCACCATCATGCCTAAGGACATCCAGCTGGCCCGCAGGATCAGAGGGGAGAGAGCTTAGGCCGGCTGCACCCTGACTTCGTTTACACCCGAAAAACAAAGGCTCTTTTAAGAGCCACCACATTTTCAATGAAATGGCCTGATCAATATTAACACACGGATACTGATCTCAATATAGAGAATGAAAGAAGTGTGTTATCCTTGTACCAACATATGTACTTGATGTGTGACAATATAGATAAACGCACCTTCAATATTTGTGTATTCTTTGTCATGTGATATATAGACTTGCATGCATAGTCACCATTTCATGCTGTATATGGGTGCACGTAAAGACAAACCTGTAAATGTCCCCCTCCCATGTGCCACTGGTGATCAAACTGAAGTGTTGTGGAATAGCATGTGCTTGATGCTTTCAATGTGATGTAAACACTTTTTTTTAATAACATGGTGATAAATACGTTTTTCTGATGTAAACTACACTTTTTTTAATTTTATATAAACCGTGTATGTGAATATTATGTAGACACAAACAAAACCATAATGTCACCTAATATGTCAGTTTGTCTGAGAAAAAATGTATTCGTGAAATAGGTTAGGGACTACAAACTTACACATGCACCTTACAGTGCTCGCAGTATCAATGCATATACACTTATGCTCTGGCAGTGTAACACAAACCTCTGCATGGGATAAATTGGAGAAACATTCCCAGTTACACATTATGTGCACAGCTCTCTAAGTGGGGTTGTGGTGGCTCTTAAAAGAGCCTTTGTGTTTGTAAGAGGTTTGTAACTTATTTATCACCATGTTATAAAATAAATGTGTTTACATCACATTGAAAGCATCAAGCACACGCTATTCCCTAACACTTCAGTATAATCACCAGTGGCACATGGGAGGGGGGACATTTACAGGTTTGTCTTTACGTGCAGCCATATACAGCATGAAATGGTGACTATGCATGCAACTCTATATATCACATGACAAAGAATACACAAATATTGAAGGTGCGTTTATCTATATTGTCACACATCAAGTACATATGTTGGTACAAGGATAACACACTTCTTTAATTCTCTATATTGAGATCAGTATCCGTGTGTTAATATTGATCAGGCAATTTCTTTGAAAATGTGGTGGCTCTTAAAAGAGCCTTTGTTTTTCGGGTGTAAACGAAGTCAGGGTGCAGCCGGCCTAAGCTCTCTCCCCTCTGATCCTGCGGGCCAGCTGGATGTCCTTGGGCATGATGGTGACCCTCTTGGCGTGGATAGCGCACAGGTTGGTGTCCTCGAAGAGCCCCACCAGATAAGCCTCGCTGGCCTCCTGCAGAGCCATGACAGCCGAGCTCTGGAAGCGCAGGTCAGTCTTGAAGTCCTGGGCGATCTCCCGGACCAGGCGCTGGAAGGGCAGCTTGCGGATGAGCAGCTCGGTGGACTTCTGGTAGCGGCGGATCTCCCTGAGAGCCACAGTACCGGGCCGGTAGCGGTGAGGCTTCTTCACTCCGCCGGTGGCCGGAGCGCTCTTTCTGGCAGCCTTGGTCGCTAGCTGCTTACGGGGAGCCTTCCCTCCGGTGGATTTCCGGGCGGTCTGCTTGGTCCGGGCCATCCTGTGCTGCTGTGTCAGTGCGCGTCTCCGGTCAGGAACTAATAAAGAAAAAAAACGCTGCAGCTGCGTATTTATGGACTGCAGATCGCTGTGATTGGCTGCTTTGGTCCCGCCCTTCGCTCTGATTGGTTCTGTGAAAGCCGTTGCGATGTTCAAAAATCCCGCCTCAGACCGATATCGTCCTAATAAAGTTATTATATATTTAGTGCTTGTAAGTGGGACAATTAAAAAGATTTAATGTGATAACATTAGTGTTTGCACAGATACAGCACAGAGCTCTCTGACATGGAACATGTACTTATACCAAGTATTCAAATGATCTTTAATCGGTGAAATGTAATATGAGGGGGTTTCTTTCCCAGATCATTGCTTCAATGGGACTTTCTTGGTTCCTCTTCTTCTAATGTTCACATTGTGTTATTATTATAAACCCGAACACAGAGACACAAAGAAGCGGAACCGCGCGGCTCGTTTCCTTAATGCCTGCAGTTCCCAGAGCACCACACGGTGGCAGTGCTGCGCTATTAATGGGGCTTCCCTCAATGTCTTCTCGCTGTCACTGCTCTGTGTGATCTGATCAGCTCCTAACCGGGCTCTTTGGCTTCCCTCTAATGCTCCAGTCACAGTAGTTTGCTTTTAATTAAAATACCAAGTCTGTATATGTGTATACACAATGTGTTATAGTTTAAGCACAAATTAAATATTCCATAATGAATTATGTATTTTCTAAATACAGATGAACATCTGATGTTAGAGTAATATAACTAGACTGAACAGGGGCCTGTATTTAAAGATATCTATTAAACGTATCCTCATTCCTTATTTATTGAACTATATTACTGAATATGAAATATTAAAATTACCAATGTAAATAAACACTATCTAATACATTTAAACATAATCTGAACTATATCAAGACTTGTTTTTTTATGTTTCAGATACAATATTAGCATTTAAGCTGACTATTTAATTATGCATTAATTGTTGCTGTGTTTTTGCATCTATTTTCCAATGCTTGTCAAACTATTTCACCATTTAGGCAGATCTGGATAAGGATATATTTCCATTGTTTCAATATGTTTTTTTTTATTATTAATTAATGTATCTTCTCATACTGTTCATTCTTTTTTAAACTATAGATTTCTTATTTATCCTGAATAAGTCAGTTAGTTAATTGTAACTACAAATTGAAGAGATAGTTTCCCCAAAGCTGCACTCAATATCCCATTCTTAATAAGCCTTCACTTTTAATACTTGTTACACTATTACTATGAACAAACATTACACATGAACCTACCAATCTTTACTTTAAGTGGTGAAGAGAAAAACAGTTGTTTTTTTCCAATAGTTCACCTCCTCTAATTAATATATTATCTATAACGTATCCAATGCTGTTTTTGTTCTTTTATTATTTATAGATAAAATGCATTACATATGTATTGGAATCAATACATTAAATACTCTAATTTCTTGGAGACCATAATTTTGACCCACAGAAATAAGTAAAATAAAATTAATACATTGTTTGTGACAAACTCAGTGAATTAAATCTAACAAATAATAATAATAATACTATTATTATTATTATTATTATTATTATTATTATTATTATTATTATTATTATTATTATTATTATTATTATTATTATTATTATTATGTGCCTAAACCAACATGGTGATTACTTTTACCTAAACAGGTGCTCAAGCGACCAAGTTAATAACACTAGTGTGATCATTTTCTATGCAAATAACTACTTAGTGCTCAAATGTGTCACAATCTCCACTAACCAATCCTACAAAGTAACTATCTCCTATACAATTGCTATCATTAGCTACTCTTACAAACTAGTGTAACATTGATATATGTTGCAACCAATCTACAATAATAATCTCAGGGGGAAGGTATCTCTCTAAATTGAAAACATTCAGTGTTTGATTCAATGTATCAATCTGCATACCTTTCTACTCTCTGTAGAGGAAAAATTGTATGTCGTATATTGTCTGTAACCTGGCATATCACCATTATCTTGTGTTATACCATGTTTCCACTGCAGCTATGGATTCTGGGAAATAAACACACATATAAGCATACAGTGTCACCTTTAACTTAATATCCATATTAACATGATCTCCTATAAGCATAGTTCTGCCTTATTATACAGAATTTTTTTGCACAGCTTGCTATATATCGTATAACTTCCATCATGTTTAAAATATAGTTTATATTTCTAAAACATATGTTAGTATGTCTTTGAATATCTGTAATCTAAACAGCTGTTAGATTGTTTTGTGAAATGTAAATGAAGGGAGAGAATGAAAAGCCTGAAAAGCTCCAGCCTCATTGTATTGTATGGGGGCTATGCACTAAGCTCAATGGGTTTGCGTTCTAATGTTAAAAAAAATGCATGTCCGTTAAAAAGTGAGGCCGGGGGACTCGCCCCCGGAAGCCAGGGTGAATGGCAGCTTAGGGAATTAGCTCCCTTCACACTGGCAAGAATCATATAGCAAAGTGACAATAAAAATCACCATAAAAACCTCCAGAAGGCTGATAAATTTGGCGGAATACCTGGGGATGCCAGCCAAGGCTAATTCAAAGCAAAAAGACCCCTCGGTCAAGACATATTTCAACAAAGCCACACCGTCAGCAGCAGGAGGCTCTGTATCACCCACACCGACTATGCAGTCAGAGTTCGACAGCGAGACACTAACCCCACTAGCAGATGACCAGGAACTGGTCAGGAGAAAGGATCTCCGTGAATTCTGCGGGGAAATTAAGACCTTTTTCCGCAAAGAACTCTGGAACCTGCGGAGAGATTTGGACGCGGTGGGTGAAAGGACCGGGACCCTTGAGAAAAAAATGGATACCAACACGAGGGCCATAGTACAAACTAATAAAACGGTATCCCAATTGGCAGAAAAGGTCAGAGAGATAGCAGACAAACAAGAGGACTCTGAAAACCGAGAACGCAGGAACAATGTCCGCATCAGGGGAATCCCAGAAACTATTACAGATCACGAGGACTTTGTTCAAAAATAGCTGGAGCATTTGCTCCCAGATAAATCGGAGCAGGATTTACACTTGGACCGCTGCCACCGAGCGCTCCGTTCAAGGCCGCAAGCGGGAGACCCCCCTCGGGACATAATAGTGTGGTCCCACTAATTCCGCATAAAAGATGCTGTCTGCCAGATGGCGAGAGAGGCGAGATCCCTGGAGTTTGAGGGCTTCAGGCTTCAGGTCTTTCAAGACCTGTCGCCAGCTACCCTTGCCAGACGCAGGAGCCTAGGCCCTATAACAAAAGTGCTGCAAGAAAAGGGGACCCGCTACAGGTGGTTGTTCCCATTTGCCCTGCTCGTGGTGAAAAATGGAGTCGCAAACACACTGCGGAAGGTGGAAGATGGCGACGCATTTTTAAAGAAATTGGGGCTACTACCAAGCCCAGGTCCCTCCCAACCTCCTCACCTTAATCCAGAGCCCGATCCAGCGCTGGAGACGACCTGGCAGAAGGTGGGGACTCCGGAGGCTGCAGATCAGTGAAGAGCCAAGTTTCCCAGCCGCAGCCGTGTCCAATTAAACATTTAAAGGAAAAGTGCCCAATCCCCCTCCCCCCCCCCCATGGAATACATGGCCGCCGGGTTCCCTTGCCTGTGTCTTTTTTTTTCTCTCTTCGTCTCCCTCTGGTGGTCGTCTTCGCACATTGCAGGCTACAGTGGAGGTAAGCGACCAGCCTCGGCAGCATCTGGCGGGAAGCCAAGAAAAGAGCGTGAAGAAGGTGGAGACGGCGTCGCAGATGAGAAGAAGGCTCCGCATCACCATATTGCCCTGGCCCATGTGACATCCGCCTGCCCCGACGGCTGCTGGGACAGCGGAACTTCCGGCTGGACGCACGCGACGCCATTTACTCTCCTCCATGGCGGCAACTGGAGGACTGCACACCCCACAACAGAGCGGCATCCCGTATGGATGCGACGGAGGAGGGTAGCGGGGGGGAGGGAAGCATCCGGGGACTGGTGGTGGGGGGGGGAGGTGGGAGGGTCTGGATCGGAGACCTGACTCCCGTCACCCCCGAGGGATCCTACGGGCGGCAGCCAGGCAGGCTGCAGACGGAGGGCAGAGGGAAGATGCACAGGGGGCCCATCAACCATCAATATCATGTCCCGTCCCGGGGAAGGCCCTGGGGGAGGAGCAGGAGAGGAGGGAGGGGGGAGGACTCTATATTGGACACCCCGCGGAAGAAGGGACCTAAGGGGTTACTTAAAGAGACACGGCTGTACCAGAAATACCCCATTTGTTTGCCGTCTAGTTTAAGAGACAGCCTAATGTTATTCTATGTTCATTATCTTTATCCCTGCAGCAGATGGTGTGGCTGGGAGCCCAGAGACGCCCGTGGGGATGTGTGCCTCGGGTACCCCTCTGCTTGAGGGTTATGTGGAACCTGACCCAGCCCTGTCCTTGCCAAAGGGTACAGGCGAAGCAGATATTGGCGTATGCAGCACTGCAGGAGGAGGTGAGGCAGTGAGGGCGGCCGATCGACAGGGGTCTCCGGTCGTCCAGCCAGAGCTGCTCAACTAAAGCTAAGTCAGGTTTAGTTGAAACTACTTAGAACTGTTTAGATGTTTTACACTTTTACACTTACACTATCTCACTTCTTACACTTTGTTGACCTGCCGGTGTGAACTACCCTAGTAGTTCGTCGGCGCCTCAAAAAAGGTACCTCATGGAGCTAGCCCATGAGGACCGCTCTCCCCTAAAGAGGACAGATCTATATAGGCCTGGTAGCACAACCCAGTGGTGCCAGGCAACTGTCCAGTCCGTAGGGCCACAGAGCCGGTACTGGCTCACCCCAGACAAGGCTCTTCCCACTTTGTTTATTTTTCCTGTGCGCTCCCACGCTCCCCCCCTACCCTCCCCCTCCAGGCCACCTCGCCATATCGATGCGCAGAACACACATAATAAAATATCACCCACACCTACTCCATTCGAGGTCCTACAGGCCCATTCCGGGACCACCCAGGTCATGCAGATCATGAGGTATCAACAATGTTACACACCAGGAAAATGCATACACATAATACGATTTAAATGGCGTTAAATATCATCTCTAACAATGTCAATGGCTTTAACAGCCCCATATAAAGGAAAGTCGCATTCATAGATTACAAAAGGAAAAAAGCAGACGTGCTTCTCTTGCAGGAAACCCACTTCAGTACTAGCAGCTCCCCTAAATATATAGATAACCATTATAAGAAATTCTACCTAGCGTCTGCCACAGAGAAAAAGAGAGGAGTGGGGATCCTCTTTCATAACAGTGTACCCTTTACAATGCAGACACTCAGGAGGGATAAGGCAGGCAGATTCTTGATTGTTGTGGGAATTATCCACGAACAACCGATCACCCTAGCAACGCTGTATGCTCCTGGTGAGCAAAGTCATGACTTTTTCAGAGACTTATTCCAAAAATTGGCCCAGATAGCCAAAGGCCACATTATCCTGGCTGGTGACTTTAATCTCGCGATGAACCCAAACCTGGATAGGTCGGGCACACCCAGATATGGGCAGCGAAAAGCAGTAGAAGCACTAAAGAAGGGACTTAAGAAAAACCAGCTGACTGATATCTGGAGGGAGTTATATCCCACGGAGAGAAATTACACCTTCTATTCCCATCCCCATGACGCATATAGCAGAATCGACTATTTCTTCATCTCTAGTAGACTGGTCGCCTTGGTCTCCTCTACGAGGATCCATGATATTTCGTGGGCTGACCATGCACCTATAGAGCTATGGTGCACTCATATTCGTTCTGATAGGCCTGGTGCGAACTGGAAACTTAATGAATCGCTGGTAAAAATCCCAGATGTTTGCAGAGCAGTAGGCGAGGAAATTAACCAATTCTTTAAGATTAATCATGGTTCAGTAAAATCATACTTTACCCTCTGGTAAGACCATAAGGCAACCATAAGGGGCACATTAATTGGTATAGCAGCGTGCAGAAAACGCGAGAGAAACACCAAATTGGTGACGCTCCAAAATAAACTACATGCCCTCACAACAAGGCACAAAAAACGACCTGACCTGCAGATATTAATGGAAATAAAGAACACCAAAATTGAACTAAACCTTCTGCTGACCTCGCAGGCAGACAAATCATTGAGTTGGTCAAAGAGGAAATACTATGAAAAGGCAAACAGGCCAGATACTATGCTAGCACGCAAATTACAAACCAAACACTCAAATTATAATATACAGGCAATCCGATTAAAAACTGGAGCCTCTACATCAAATCCGAAAAACATAGTAGAAGAATTCAGATCTTTCTACGAAAATTTATATAATGGAGAGAAAGTGGCACATAATATCAAAACCACAAGGGCCGCAGAAGATTTTCTGGCAAGCGCCAAACTGACAGGGCTAGATGAGGTGGACAGGGGGGTGTTGGAAGCGGAGTTCACAATAGAGGAACTTTCCCAGGTCATAACTGACCTCAAGCCTTCTAAGGCCCCAGGCCGTGATGGCTACACAGGGCTGTATTATAAGAAGTTCATTAAGAACCTAGCCCCATGGCTGCTCCGAATGTTTATTGCCGTGTTGGCAGGAGCCACGTTCCCGGAGCAGATGCTTCAAGCGTCTATCTCAGTGATTTATAAAGATGGAAAGATCCGCAAGATTGCAAAAGTTATCGCCCAATCTCCCTCATTAATACTGATATTAAAATATACGCCAAACTAATAGCCAATAGATTGAGTCACATCCTGCCCAGACTTATACATCCAGATCAAGTCGGCTTTATTAAAGGTAGACAAGCTGCGGACAACACCCGACGAATCATTGATCTGCTAGAGATAGCCAATAATAAGAAAATACCAGCTATGATGTTGAGTCTGGATGCAGAAAAAGCTTTTGACAGGATTGACTGGCCTTATTTACGAAAGACGCTTGGGGCATTTGGCTTTGGGGACAAGGTGAGTGGCGCTATAATGGCGTTGTACTCCGGCCCCGCTGCTAGGGTCATACACCAGGGATTCCCATCAAATACATTTCAAATTAAAAGCGGTACACGTCAGGGGTGCCTATTATCTCCCCTTTTATTCGCCCTGTGTATGGAATCACTAGCAGCGCAGATCCGCAACAACCCGGATATCTCAGGGATTAATATAGACTCGAAATCCCACAAGGTTGCCCTGTATGCTGATGACATCTTATTGATGGTCTCCAGACCTCTTACCTCTCTGCCGAACCTATTTGACCTGTTGGATAAATTTAATAGGATATCTGGATTTAAAATTAACCAAACCAAATCAGAGGCCTTGAATATCAGCCTCTCAAAAGCAACAGAAAAACTACTGAGTCTGAACTTCAATTTCAATTGGCAACCAAAACATATTAAGTATCTAGGAGTTCATATCACTAAAGAATATAAGGGCATCTATGAAGCAAATTATCCCAAACCGATTCGAACCCTAAAAGATGATCTGAGAAAGTGGATGCCATATAAGATCTCCTGGATTGGTAGGATACATAGTGTAAAGATGAATCTCCTCCCCCGTATCCTATACCTTTTTCAGACTCTACCAGTGCCACTGAGACTGAAGGAAATACTCTCACTTCAGTCTGAAATCTCCAATTTTGTATGGGGTGGGAAAAAATCGAGAGTAAACAAGACAATTATGAGAAAGATAATTCGGACAGGGGGTCTAGCGGTACCTTGCCTGGTATCTTATTACAAAGTGGCGCAATTGTGTCAACTCACACAATGGCAGATCAACCCAGCATTGAAAAGATGGGTAGATCTGGAGACATCAGTCTGCTCCCCATTGGAGTTAGACAATATATTATGGTTACCTAAAACAGCCGTTAAATGGACTGACCGGCCGCTTTCCTCGATGATCAACTCGTTGGCGATTTGGGGGGCCGCTAAATTTAAATATGCCCTAACATCCAAACACTCGCTGATATTCCCGTTATGGGGTAACCCCGACTTTGCACCAGGATTACCAGAACACACCTCAGAAATTTGGAAACCAAATAGATAATATCGACTGAGAGATCTGGAGGGGATACCAAATAAAATTAAATCATTTGAACAAATTAGATCTGAGAAAAACATCCCACATTCCGAATTTTTCCGATACCTCCAGCTCAGGGCGTACTTTAACAAGAACACGCCATACCCACCATTAACTACATTCGAAAAGCTCTGTCTGACTGAAACAGACACACGGGGACTCATATCGCAGATTTATGGAGAAATAGTGGGTTCTGGGAACACACGACAAGAGCAAAAACTGGCATATAGATTTAAGTGGGAGACTGATCTGGGTGAAGTCCTGGAAGAGGTGGACTGGTCAGCCATATTTGAGGCGGCAGCCAAAAGCTCTATCTGCACGACTTTAAAGGAAAACGCATATAAAGTAATGATGAGATGGGACCTCACCCCACTGAAATTATCAAGGTTTGTGCCAGGATACTCCCCGCTGTGTCCAAAACAGTGTGGAGCATCGGCCGACCTGTTACACATGCTGTGGTCTTGCCCCCGTATCTCACCCATCTGGGAAGAAATTAGAAATTGGATCCAGAAGATTTTTCATCTCACAATTCCCCCGGACCCGTGGCTGTTCCTCCAGAATAGACCATGGCCGGGACTCTCTAAAATTGGTAATAAATTGGTTGCACATTTCACAACGTCAACGCGATGCGAGATCGCAGCTATGTGGAAACAACCCGAAACCTCAAATATCACCAGTATTAGAAATCGAATGTGGTACATATGCCAGATGGAGAAATTAACGAGTTTGGTTAATGACACTGGTAATAAATATCTAAAAGTTTGGTCGCCTTGGTTGGAACAGACCGATATCCCGGGGATTGAGGTCACCACAATCTGGCAATAATAGTTCAAAATGCGTTTCCATTTGAAGGACGGGAACATTGCAGCAGGCATCCCAGGCACACACAGGGAAGCAATAAGACATAAAAGACCAAAGAGATACGCCAACGAGAGCTGAGGGATGATGTAAATCATGATCTGAGTACCAATTTTTAGCCTAAAAGCCGGAGAGGACCGCACTCGCGGGGCCACCCCCCCCTCCCCCCTCCCCCCCCCCCCCCCTAGCCTCACTTTTATTTTATTTCTCCCATAGCGCAGCACCTTAATTGTATCACACAATGCAAAACCGGAGTTATGTTACGATCCAGACTGAATAGGTACTCGCGGGAGTACTTTGGTATCGCACAGGAGTGTTATGTTTGAGAGACTCATTTGATGTGTACTGTGATACTCTATGTATTGAAAACTCTTTCAATAAACTCAAAGTTGAAAAAAAAAAAAAAAGTGAGGCCGGGGACGCGATTCACTAAGACCTTGAGCCCATTTTTTAACGTATGTGCTCAAAACACCCACAGCATACGTGTTGCTTTTTCCCCCCTGCTAGCATTCTTAAACTTCCCATACGCTAGCTGATAGAAAAAAAAGCTGCATGTAACATTTGCATGGTGATTTGCCATCTCCATGCAAGGCTGTTACAGGCGATTGTACACTAATTAAAATCATTTTAATAATAGTGTACATGAGCAGGGGGTCTCCGGAGCTGAACCGCATTGGTTTCAGGTCCGAGAACCCCCTACTTCAGGAGATACAGGCCCCATTATGGGGTGCCGGTATCCCCTGCAGCATTTAAATGTCCCGGTCACGTGACGCGGAAGCTTGAAACTGCAGGGGATACCGGCACCCAATAAAGGTACCTGTATCTCGGGAAGCAGGGGGTCACCGGACATAAAACCAATGCGGGTCAGCTCCGGAGACCACCTGCACATCTACACTATGAAACATATGTATATTAAAAAAAAGATTTAACAAATATCAATACACGACTCTCCGCCCAAACCCATACAGTACAGTAATGTGCAAAATAACTATTATCCAGATATGGATAATAGATTATTTGCCCATTATTAAACACTGCATTAGCATACCTAAATAAAGTAAATAAAAAACGTAGCCAGCTAAGCCAATGAATACAAGCAATAAACAACATGAACAATGAATTAATTAAACCATTAACCAATGAAACCAATTAATTCCTAAACCAAATCAAAATTAATAGTAATACTAACCAATAAAACCAATGAATTAATACAACATTAATTAATGTAAACATTAAAAGACAATGAAATAAATTCAAACAATATCTGAAATAACCATACAATGCATTAGCTAATATAACACAACATTAACTACAAACGAACACCAATCACAAACATTTTATTAGCATTCAGCAGGAAACAAACAAACAATCACATCCACATAAGAAATTGAAATTAAAACAACCAACAGCAATACCAAGCCACAAATGCCCCCCAAATATTGTCATAGTAATGTATTCATCTGAACCTTAAAGTGGTACAGATTAATATATTATCAGTCAATGTGCCTCCCCCAAAAATAAAAAAAACACATCCAATGAAGAAACCTGTAATAATAGACATTTACAAACATTCAATATAGTACTTACCATTAGAAGCGGTGCCCCTCCGACTCCCGGGGTAACAGGAAGCTCACGTACCTTGAAGGCCTCAAACAGCATCCGATGCCATCGCCATGAAGATCCGGATCAGGTACAAAAATCTTCTTTTTTTTTTCTTTAATCACCTTCTTCTATCTTCATCTGTCACCATTTCTTGATCTTCTTTATCTTCTATCTTCATCTGTCAGTCCAAAAAACTCCATGGTAAATCCCAACCGTTGTTGTCTCGTCGTCTTCTTCGGCTCAAATGAGGCGTCACGGTCTTAAATATGGCTTGTAATGTCACATTTAGCCTCAAAATGGTTAATAGTCACCTGATTGGCTGTTAAAACCATGTTCCGACTATAATTTTTTTTTTTTTTACATGACGTCACTTAAAGGGAATGATGCCAGCCAATCAGATTGGCGTTTGTAGTTAACATGTTCGTTTGTAGTTAATGTTGTATTATGTTAGCTAATGCATTTAATGATTATTTCAGATATTGTTTGAATGTATTTCTTTGTCTTTTAATGTTTACATTCATTAATGTTGTAGTAATTAATTGGCTTGATTGGTTAGTGTTACTATTCATTTTGAGTTGGTTTAGGAATTAATTGTTTTGATTGGTTAATGGTTTAATTAATTCATTGTTGATGTTGTTATTGCTTGTATTCATTGGATTAGCTGGCTACTGTTTTTTTTTAGTGAAGTATGTTTTTTTGGAGTTAGGTTTTATTATTGTGTATCTGGTGCATTACTGTATTGTAATTAGGGTGCCCGTTGAGTGCTATAGAGGCTTATCATGACCATATTATTATTATATGGGTATGATGTACCACTATACTACTCAATGGGTACAGGGTGGGTATAGTCAGTTCAGGGTGGGTGCTTAGGCCTCCCGTGTTTGTATCGGGGCAGGCTGGGTTAACCCCTTAATGACTATAGCGGTTAGTAAACGCTAAGGTGATTAAGGGGTTAGGGGCCATTAGAATGTCTTTATTATGTATATTCTGTATGCTTTCTTTCAATGGAGGACAGAGAGACCTGTTGTTGTGGTAAGTATAACTGTATTTATTTACTTTATTTATGTATGCTAATGCAGTATTTAATAATGGGCAAATAATCTATTATCCATATCTGAATAATAGTTATTTTGCACATTATTGTACTGTATGTGTTAGGGGGGTGTATTTAGTTAGAAATAATGTTTAGTATTTCTGTAGGCACAACATTGGTACCGCAGGCCCGCGGGTACCCCGGGACTCCCGCAGGGTCAGCCGGGGACACCTGCGCGACCCCCGACCTCTCTCGGGGACCCCCGTGGGGTAAGCCGGGTACACCCGCCGGCCTGTTGTATGGGTGTTGCGCATGCAAAAATGTAGAGCAAGACATTTTTCAAAGTCCAGCTTTTTTTGCGTCTACCTTGAGCTGACGTGTTCTGTTGAACGCAACTTTCACGTACGCTAAGGTTACGTAGCTTAGTGCATCCCGCTTAAGGGCAGAATTTAACGCAAACAGGGTAACGAACGAGCAAAGTTGGACTTTGAAATATTTCCTGAGAAAAGTCAGTTTTAGAGCGCAAAGTGCCTGTTTGCGTGGCTTAATGCATCGTGTTCAGCGCAACATCACGTTCTAAGAGCACTTTGCGCTCTAAAAACGACTTAACGGAGCTTAGTGCATGACCCCCTATGTCTTTATTTGTATAGCACCATTAATGTACATAGCAATTCCCATTAGTAATACACGTGGTAATCATATAAATAACACATAATATATAAATAACAGGTCAAGGGAATAAGTGCTTCAGACAAATGTAACATTTAGGAAGAGGAGTCCATGTTCCAAGGAGCTTACAATCTAATTTTTGAGTGTCTGTTGCACAGTCTCAGGGGGCACATCTTAATCTATCACCACATTAGGATCAGAATAAGATCTGAAACTGATTGGGTTCCCATTTCATAGATTTCACGCTTCCCTAGCAAATAATGGCAAACAGGGCTGTGGCCAATCACAGCATTAATGATGCACAGGAGCCATTCAGGACACATGGTCTTGTCTGAAATGGCCAATCAGGGCTTGAAGTGGGTGATTGCAAATTAAAGGGCAGCGGATAATAATATGAATCGGCCAATGGGAGCAGCATCCACCAACGGGGCCCAACAATGGCTTCCTTGGCTGACAGGATGTCCCATGCTGGGCTCGGCATCCGGATATTTGGATGGATGACAAAATGTTCTGCTTTTTGGGTTGATTGCCCCCTGGTCTGATCTTCTCCCACGGTCACTCCCCCTTGTATTCCTGCACCGCTCTTCACCTCCAGTCGCAGAAGTTGCCAGTTCTCTCGACATGCGAGCTGCACAAAGGGTTTCTCAGCCCTGCATGTACAGAGACCTTAGCTATGATTGTGATGGAATGAGGCCCAGGGACCGGTTAATAAAGGTTACGCCCTGTCACTTGGGTTCATCTGGCTCCAAGGCCCCTGAGATACAGTTTTTTTTTTGCATGCCTGGTTGCACCTTGCATCCCATGTAAATGGAATGCTTTATTTCTAATGTGTTCTGGCAAGAGACCGGGACTCTTTTGTGGGATCAAGCACCAGAGAGGACACAGAGATAAACAAATAAACGGGTATTAATTTCGGCCGACGCCACCAACATGACTTTAACGGAGCAGATTCCACTTTTGCCGTAGGTCATGAGTTTCCAAGCACCACTGGATGCAAGTTGTAGAAAGGTAACTTCAAATCTCCAGCTTGGCGTACAAGCAGCCTCGACTTCAGGTGTCTCTGGCACATCCTCAGAGCCCCCCGCTTAGTCTATGTTCACGCCATCCCAGGAGAGGTTTGTGGAACTCAAATTGGTCGCTGCTTTTCTAGGTTGCAGTTCTCAATGGAAAATCATGGAGAACGGGGCAACGACCAATCCCAGCATTGATGCTTAATGGGGAGCCAATCACAGAATGAGGGCTCATCTGTGTTGGCCAATCCGGTCTGAGCTTGTGACAGGGAGGCTGAGGCAAGGAAGGTGGGAATTATGAACCAGACAATGAGAACAGCGCCTCCCTCCCTCCTGTTCTCAGTGCCAGCTCACTATCTCTTGGTGAGATAGGTGCCTCTGTCTGGGCACTGGATCTATATCATGAATACATTGCATCCCTACGGTATTAATACCGATTGGGAGCTTAAACATTTCCTAGTCTAACTAAAGAAATATGTTTAAGTTTTTGCTTGCTTCTGCTTTTTGCTTCTCTGGTGTTGTTATAATGTCATTAATATATATGTTGTTGCTCACCATATGGGATATTATGTATACTTTATTATCAGTATATTTATGATATGCTATATTTCTATTATTAATATATTTATTTTTATATTTATCTTCTTTATTATTGTTTTTATTTTTGACAATTTCTTATTATTATTTCTTTCATTTATATTGATATAAGACAGGTTATTATTTATGATTATTATAATTGTTTTATTATGTTGAGTGATTATAATATACTTTTCAATATTGCTTATTGTAATATAATATATATTTTGTACCTGTCTTTTATCTTTCTTTATTATATCATTTCTTTATATTCTAATCCATTCCTTGTTTTCATCTATGTTGCTTGAATGTTGGTTTTAAATGATCTTTTGCTACTACTGTTTATACTATTTTACAGTAGTTTTGCAATAAGTTGTTTATTTGTTGTTATATATGTACTATGTATACACTTGTATGTTGTTATCCTTCTCTCCCCTTCTACACACCACTATGCTTGTATAGATGGAACGGCAGTCTCATTAATTAACCTGCAGCTGCATATTGGAGTTGCCGTTCTAAATCAATTTATTATTGACCTATCACAGTCAAGCTGGTGGTATATAGAGGTGAGTTCACCACTCACTTTTTGACAAAGTCCCTTACGGGATGAAACGTGTAAGAGGTTCCTAGCTTCATGATGTTTGTTCCCCTTTTTTCAATAAATTAGTCGTTTTTTTGTTAGAGCTGCGTGTGGTTCTCTACTTACCTCAGTGCACCGCTTCTTTGTTTGGCTGTTCCGGTACCTTTGCTGGTTGCACGTGGATTCCAGGACACACATCACTGGAGGCATTCACTCAACGGTGCTTCAACTTTATCTCTTTGGCTACACCGGAACAAGCAGCGTGACAGCAGGTATTCTCATTGGCAGAGGAGACGGTGGGTGACTTAGCGTCAGCCTGGCTGTTCTCTGGATGGTCGGCGCCTCTTAGCGTCACCTCACCTTACCCCTCCCCCCAGCCTGCTCCACTGGGTCCGCTTAATACGCTTGTTTAGAGTGATAGTTATATGTTGCAGATGTGTGCCATTATGTTCTAAGAATAAGACATTCTACGCTTTGGCCTTTGAGCACTGGCAGCAGAATTCTTCTGTGTTCCCTCTGGCCTCTGTCTGGGCAGACAATGACTTTGCTCTTCGGACCGACGCCTGTGAGATTGGAGGCCTGCCCATCCCCATCCTCTATTGTCTACAAACTCCCTGTGGAACCAGCCTAACCAGGGTTCATGGTCGTGGAGACTGGGTAATTGTATTTTTCCAGCTTGCATGCCCAGGGAATAAATAAATGCATTTAACATCTCTGGGCATGCAGGGCTGAGAAACCTTTTGTTCAGCCAGCATTTCAAAATAAAATGGTAACTGCAGGGTCTGGAGGGGGAGGAGAGGGACAGAGTACAAAGGCAACAGCATCCAGGGGCGGAGATCGGGCCATGCACATTTGCTGCCTCCCCAGCCAGAGCGGTGCCAGCCCAGGGGGAGATATCCTGTCAGCTGGGGAAGCCATTGCCGAGCACCTCTGGTAGACGTTCATTGACTAATAACATAATTATCAATGCTTGTAGTCATACTGTTGGTAAGTTTGTTAACCTGTGTACCTACCATGTCCGAAGAAGAGCGTACTCCGGTAGGCACAAATAATGCTTTCCAAAGCAAGTTCCGAAATAACTTCATCAAATCCAAATCAAGTTAAAAAAAAATATCAACCCGATTTGTGGGCACAAATCAGTTATTTTTGCATCTTATTTGTCTCTATGTCCGTGTGAATATAAATCAGAAATATTCACCATTGGTAAAACCTGAGGCTTTGTGATCTTGTGACAATCCGACTCTTAGCTGACCTGCATTTGTGTCCTTATCCGGTATAATTTCTTTCCACGTTGGACCGGTTGTGACTGTAGGGGTAGCCAGCATAACATAATAAAAGTTAAGCCAGGCAGGCTGCCCCAAATCCATGTTTAATTGCCACTTCTCCAGTTGTAATCCAGGGGGAGCATGAAGGGAAAAGAACATAAAACAAGAAAAACAATCTAAGTGCAGACAATAAAATTAAAGTGATGTAAATTCTGCGTTCTTTCTTGGCTCATATGTGATGTCTACTTACAAGATGTAAGTCAAAATCAAGCGGTTTTGACACTCAATGGTCTCTGCTGTGCAGGTATTCCCACCAGGTGATAGGGTCTCCAGCTCTCAGCTCCGCAGCAAAGTGTATGTAAAAGAAATACAAACCATAGTGCAGACCACACTCCTGAGGAAGCCACACACCCTTTTTTGGCGAAACGCGTAGAGTGGTAGCCGCCCAGAGAGGAGAGAGAAGAGAGGAGAAATTTACTGACAGATACTCACAGAACCGCGACCGGAAGTGACGTATCGGGACGGAGCGGAAGTGACGCATCAGTGTGCGAGTGAAGCTCAAACATCCATCCGAGAGGCTGTATCCCAGTGGAGAACTCCACAGTGCCTGCGGGCAGCTGTTATGGGAAGGTGATCGACCCACAGAAGAGGGAACCCACGAGGGGATAGAGACCTGGATCAATGCGCCCACCGCTGGAGGTACAAAGTCCCTGAGAGTGGTGGTCCACACCAAGTCACACCGGAGGAGGCGGGTGAGCCTGAAGTGTAAACCAAAAAATCTTCTCTCTTTGATCACAATGATTGTGGTACATGCCTGAAATACTTGTTTTTATTGTAAGTGTTCATTTTTTAAACCCCATAATGTCTAGTTATTTTACATTATACTAGTCTGCACTATGGTTTGTATTTCTTTTACATACACTTTGCTGTGGAGCTGAGAGCTGGAGACCCTATCACCTGGTGGGAATACCTGCACAGCAGAGACCATTGAGTGTCAAAACCGCTTGATTTTGACTTACATCTTGTAAGTAGACATCACATATGAGCCAAGAAAGAACGCAGAATTTACATCACTTGAATTTTATTGTCTGCACTTAGATTGTTTTTCTTGTTTTATGTTCTTTTCCCTTCATGCTCCCCCTGGATTACAACTGGAGAGTGACGATTTGTGGGACTAGCGAAACCAGTCCCCACCAGCTGGGTTTGAGCAGGGGGTTTGAACCTTTCAATAATATTATCACGTTATTTGAACACAATATCACTGTTTAACAAATAATTGATTTGGTCAAAATATTCACTGTATATTATTAGTGTACACTAATAGAGTTAGCGCCGTTTTCTTTCACCTTCACGTAGCACATAATTGCCACTTCTGTCAGGGTCATTTTGGCCTTTGTGCAATGTGTTTTGTGTAAATCTCTTCCAGAAAAGAGATAATCACTGTGTGATATCTAGAAGGGGGGAAAACTATGTGTCTTGGGGAGCCGGGATTGTAAAAAATCACTGTCATTCCCTGTGTTTGTGTTTTCCCCACACAGTTAGTAATCCAGCATTGTCCTTTGTGTTGCTAGCATTTATCTGTATGCAGACACAGTAATTCACTTAGCTGGGCTGCATACAGAGAAATGTCTGTCCGTGACAGAGCTTGGGAGCAGCTGAGTACCTGGAAAATGGTTAGTGGGTAAGGGCTGTAATTCAGGTCCAGGAACTTGTAATCGACAGTTCAGAGCCTTTGTTCCCCGAGACACTGAGAAATTGGGCTGGCCAGGGGATCCTTTACTGGGTCTCAGCCCCGTAGGCATGATTTCCATTGGCCAGATCTAATTTCCCACCCGCCAGCAGCTCACACACCGAGAAGCAGTCCAGAGTCAATAAGCCAGACTCCTGCCCTAATTGGTGCAACCGGACAAGCACTCATCCTATGATTGGCTGCACCGTCACAATCTGTGCTCTGATTGGCCGGCGGTCCCTGCTCCTGCAAAAAAGATAGGAGACTTAGGCCTATGTAAGGAGCATAGCCGATCACAGTACCATACAAGTTTGCAGAGTGCATCGGAGACAGTGATGTCACGGCTGGTGGGCTATTTTAAAAGTGTTGCTTGCAGAAGAGCACAGAGAAGCCGGGGAAGAAGCCGTTAATGCCAAGCCTTCCGAAGCAGGCTCCTGCACCTGCCTGAGGCTAGATTATTGCCCCACTTGGTGAGTGTCATACTGTGATTGTGTGATTTTTGTGTTTGCTGGCTTGCCAGAATAAACTTTTGTTTATTCAACTATTGTGCCCTGTCTGGTGATAGTGATCTCAGTGGTAGTGTGTTAATACTGTTGGTCTCCAATGAGACTGGTCATGATCGGTGAGGGATGTTGTGAGTATCCTCGTTCTAAAAAATCAGAGTAATAAGAGTCTGAGGATTGTTGATAATCACTTCTAGTGTGGAATATTCTCGGGAAGGGCCATGAACCACATTGTGCTTCAAAGCATTGATATGTCCAACGATACACTCTGCTCGACTGGTAGCCCTAAAGATCCAATTGGAACGTTATTTTCTTACATCTTGTCACGGGAGACCAGGATTTGTCACATATTTATACTGGGATCAATCACTAGGCAAAACAAGGTAATAAAACAAAATGAAGTTTATTCGGGTAAACCTGCATGCACACAATGAATACACAAAATACAGACAACATACACACTTACTGGGGGTCTGGGTAGTGAAATCTAGGCTCAAATAGGTGCCTGCTTCAGAAGGCTTACCCTGATAAAAAAATACACCCGGGCTTCCTGGTCCTCTTTTTGGCTAAAGATCCTAGCCGTGACCGCTATGTTCAATTCTCAGAACTTTGACTTCACGTCTGACTTAGTCCCTGCAGGGCAGACTGTCCTAGCTTCAAAACAAAGCCAGTTGCTCAGCAATTTCAAACAGAGCAACTTTGAAAGCGTGACCTAGCTTCATCGACACAAGCCACTTGATGGTATGGCTCTCTCAGTCGGCTACCTCCTTACATACCCTCCACTGTTCTATGTTCAGCATGGAGGAACAACCAATCAGAGTGTGGGAATTTATTCCCACTACCTATTAGGAATAGGGGCTCATTCTTTGGCTGACGTCAGAGGAGGGGGCAAGTTAAGCCGGCTCAGCTTGCCCAAATGGGTGGGACATATGATTTGACCAATGGGAAATGCACTGATATTCTCTGGATTCCCCCAGCCAACCCATTGCCACCTACTGCGGCTCAACTGACTCTGGCAGATCAGAGTGCCCTCCCCACAGGGGGTCTCTGTTCTCCAGATACAGTACTTCACCATGCTCTAGCCACTTCACACCCCAACACCTCTCCACATCCTGTCTCCTCTTTGAAATCCGATATCTATCCAGACTTCCCGGAACTTGTATGGAGCCTGTACTGACTGAATAGACATTTACAGAAAATGCACAACCATGATAAACCATATTTAAATACATGATATACTTTGGGAAAACCCATATATATGAGGGAAATTGAGTTGGGAAATCTGAGCTTGAAAACCTGGAGTCTGGGGGATACAGGGCAGCAACGGTGTAATTCAACCCGCATACCGGCAAATCATGCCTGCACACCGGGGATAATTAGTTGACTACAGGTATATTTGTCCCCCAAACTCCTGCAAACAAAACCACTGCATTTCTACCAACAATTCCCACATAAGAGTTGCACACAGAAAGTGTCATAAGTCTGGGATAAAGTGAACATGAAAAGTGGAAAAGCAGGGGACACTTTAAATTTTACATGTTACAACCCATGGAAATGGCTTATGGTGCTATGCAGCTGCCAGGGACCAACAGTTTCAGGGGTAACAAGATGGGCTTAACCCGGAATTTATCAATACATTCATTGATTTTACATTTTTTTTTTTTCAACTTGAATTTTATTGGTAATTCACATGTACATCAGGCAGTGCATACATTATTATCCACATCAATGTCAGAACATTATCCAGTGTCCATGCATTCTAACTAACCACATATCATCACAAGACGTACTGGGGAGACATACAAACAGACATACAACGCTAATCTAATAGAAGGGGGGTAGGGGTGTCTGGAGGTGGTTAGGGGTTGTGATATATTCTGCCGTGGTTCCGCTGTGAGCTCTATTACTTCCGGCTCATCGCTTACTGGGGGGATTGGGGTCTCCCTGGTCTGCACCTCCCTCGCGAGACTCCTTTCAGATCAGTCCTGATAACTCTGAATCATCATGTATATCTATTTTTGCGCTACCACCCCAGGGGAGAACGCATTTCTCTCTATCACTGCCAAATCATGGACCTTTCCACCCCCAGTGTATCTGTCTGGGCCAGCCACGGCGTCCAGACTTTTAGGTAGTTTTCGTCTGTGGTCAGCTTCTCCATCTGACAGACTGTCCAAATTATGTTCCGAATTTTAGCTATCAATGGAATCTCATTTTGTATCCAACGTGCTGTGATCTCCCCCCGTACTGCCGTTGCGAAATGTGTTATCAATTTATGAGCATGTTTGGGTACGCCTTTTAACGGTCTATTAAGGAGGAACAGCCCCAGGTCTAATGGGACCTCTACGTCTAGGATTCAGTTCAGCCAATCTTTGATTGAGTCCCAGACCACAGCTATTTTGGGGCAAGACCACAGCATGTGTAACAAGTCTGCTTGCTGTCCACATTGTCTAGGGCACAATGGGGAGTAACTAGGCAGAAATGTAGCCAATTTTGTGGGGGTCTAGTACCATCTCAACATAACTTTATATGCTTTCTCCCTTAGGGTCGTGCACATGGAGCTTTTGGAAACTGCCGCTGAAATTTTCGTCCACTCCTCCAGTTCCAAGACTTCCCCTAAGTCCATCTCCCATTTGGTCATATCACCTAGTTTTTCTGTCACTGCAGCGCCCAAACCCGTTACTTCTTTGTACAACTGCGATATGAGTCCCTTTTTAGTCGTCCCTGATCGACAGAGCTTTTCAAAGTTTGTTAATTGGTTTATAGGTTGTTGAGCCTGGTAGAATGCTCTGACCTGGAGTTATCTAAAGAATTCAGCATTTGGGATGTTTTTATTGGTTTTAAGTATATCGAATGTTTGTATGCCTCTTCTACCCTCCAGGCCTACTAATCTATTACGGTGTTTAGCTTTCCAGATTGTGAAATCGGTACTGATCAGTCCTGGAGCAAGTAGAGGATTATCCCATAAGGGGCTCATACCCAATGTTTTGTGGGTCAAGTTGCATTTGATCCTCATGCTCTCTCACACCGAGAGTGAGTTGGTCATTGAGGAAAGCGATATTTTGGTGTTTGATCGCACCTTTTTGGGGAGCCAAATTAGACTTTTCAGTTCAATTGGGGAGCAAATCTCCCTTTCTATCTCGACCCATCTTTTTGAGTCCGGGTCGGTGTGCCATTGCACAATTTGGCATAATTGTGCCGCCTTGTAATAGGAAAACAAGCAAGGTATCGCTAGCCCTCCTGCCCCTGATTGTTTACGCATTATCTGCTTGCCCACTCTCGCTCTCTTCCCTCCCCTGATACATTTATCTATCTCTGATTGCAGCACGAGGGTGTCCCTCAATCGAAGTGGCACCGGTATTGTTTGGTAGAGATATAGGAGGCGAGGTAGCAGATTCATGTTATTGCAGTGGATCTTCCCTATCCAAGAAATTTTATACAGTAGGTGGCCCATCGCCTCACGTCCCCTTTCAGGGCGTGTATCAATTTGGGATAATTGGCCTGATACAGCAGTTTGGTTGTCTTAGTTACGTTTATTCCGAAATACTTCATTTGAGTTTGCTGCCATTTAAAGTAGAAGTTGAGGGTGATCAGCTTCTCCAACGGTTTTGGTAAGTTTATATTCATGGCCTCAGATTTAGATTGATTAATTTTGAATCCGGAGATCCTGTTAAATTTCCCCAGTAATTTGAATAAGTTTGGTAGAGAGGTAAGGGGCCTAGTTATTGTCAGGAAAACATCATCCGCATACAGTGCCACCTTATGCGACTGGCTTCCGGTGGCAATACCTGAGATGTCTTTGCTGTCTCGTATCTGAGCAGCTAAGGGTTCCATGCATAATAAAAGAGAAGTGGGGAGAGCGGGCAGCCTTGCCTCATTCCGCTCCTAATCAAGAAGGGATCCGAAGTGAATCAGGATCCCGCTTATGCTGATCCCACAGGTTTTTCAGCGTTTCTCTCTCTCTCTTTCTTTTGACCGCTATACTGATGAGGACCCCTCTTAGTGTTGCTTTATGTGCCTCCCAGAGGGTGATATGAGATCTGATGCTTCCTGTATTTTCTCTAAAGAAATGTGTAATTTCCCTTCCTATCTTCTCTTGTAATTCCGGTATTTTAATTAGGGATTCATTCAGTTTCCAATTTGCTCCCGGCCTGTCCAGCCCTATTTGTGCGCACCTTAGCTCAATGGGTGCATGATCTGATCATGAAATATTGTAGATCCCAGTGTGGGAGATCTGCAGGACCAGTCTACTAATGACAAAGAAGTAATCGATTCTGCTGAATGAGTTATGTGGGTGTGAATAAAATGTATAGTTTTTGTCCAGGGGGTGAGATTCCCCTCCATATGTCTACCAATTCTAAATCTCGTAGACCCTTTTCTAGAGCTTTTGGTCTTGTCTGCGATCCAGTCCTGGGGGACCCTGATCTATCTAGGTCTGTGTTCAGCACCGCATTAAAGTCTCCGCCTACTATTAGGGTGCCCTTGGCATGCTTCTGGATTGCTTTAAAAGTTGCTGCGTAAAAATCAGTATCATGACCGTTTGGGGCATATATCGTCACTAGTGTGATGGGTTGCTGATGTATAGATCCTGTCAACAGGAGGAACCACCCTTCTCTGTATTTTTTGATTGTGTCTACAACCATATCTACTCTATTATGTATGAGTATTGCAACTCCCCGTTTCTTCTCCTTTGCAGAGGATAGAAATACCTGCGTGAAATGTTTGTCGAAGTATTTTGGAAAACTGGTGGAGCTAAAATGAGTCTCTTGTATTAAGACCACATCCGCTCCCTTTCTCCTGTAATCCGTGAGGGCCACCTTTCTCTTACGGGGGCAGTTTAACCCTTTAGCGTTGTGATATAACCGTCAGCGTCATGGTGTGTGTCTTTTCTCACCTCTCGTCAGTCGAGATCCCATGCTAGGTGACGCGTCGACCCCCGGGAGCCCCTGCCGCCCTGTGATGTCCTGCAGTGCCTCGGGCCAGTGCCTCGTTGCTCCACCTAGGCAGAAGATAGGGGGGAGGGGGAGGACACACAAGGGACAAAGGACACATAAGGAAAGATACACAAAATGGGAAAGAAATCAATGGCCCATGACCATTGTCCTTCCCATGCCTTTGGGATGTGGGGATCCCTTGAAGCCTCTTCCAGTACACCTCCCTCCGACCTGGTGGCTCCGATCCCACTCCTTCCAAGGACTTTCTCAGACTTCGGGGTGAAAGCCCCGAGTCGAGGTTGTAGGCCCACGGAACCGACCAGACTGCAGCTCCAGCCGGCGACTGCGTCTGGAATTATCTTAGCAACTGTTGTTCTTATGATCATGACCTGCTACATGCAAGCTACCCTCTCTATGCTCCTCGATGGGTCCCTCTTCATCTATATTTCCTAATATACAGTATTAACTGTAGCTGTTAGATAGTTGCTGAATAGGTCCTGTGTGATGTCTAACCTATCCCCTAACTTTCGGTTAAATCTAGTTCTCATCTCATAATCCAATCTTAAATTCTTCTTGATCCACATCCGTCAAAGTCCCTTCAGATTTGCAACTACCTCTGAACTCGCATGTAGTGTTACTCTCTATTCCTCGCTTTAGTTGTTCCTTTAGACTCTATTGAACTCTGTTTGTTTAACTTCAAACATTAACTACCAACTTTAACCTCAAACTTATTTAAACCCTACCTGCTACTCTAGTAACTTCGCCCTCATGTAAAGCTCGGGGGGCCTGTGTCCTGAATTATATACTCCCTCCTTCTCTGCTACCCTCAGCGTGAGTAGCTCGGAAGTGAGCCCCAGTAAATGGGAGATAGTTATGTGGGGGTTCTATGAGCAGAGAGCCCTGATGTGCCTACTATGTATCATGTATATGTCTAGCCAACTGCTACTCTCTCTTGCTAGGGGTGCTATGATATATTGCTGCGTGATTGGATTCTCTTTTTTTTTTTTTATGAAATATTTTTTATTTTTTGAGAGCCCCCTTAGCGTTCCCTTCCTCCCATACTCCTTTCCCTTTTCCTTTTACATTCCAGCTTTTTAATTTACTAATAAAGACAGTAGGTCCTATATTCATGTTGCTGCTGCCCATTCCCCCACTCCCCCTCATCCCGTGTCGTGCATAGTCCACTGTGCCTTCGCCTTGTGGTGTTGCTTCCAAGCTTTACTACCGCCTCTGGTCCCGGCCAGTACCCTTTAGGAGACTTCCGGAAGGTAATCGTATAGTCATCCTCTCCATCCGGTTGCGGCGCTATTTTGTGTGTGGCAAGTCTCTTTGCGATCCGGCCTCTCGCGAGAAGTGGCACTTCCTCCTACGTCGCCATCTTGCTCCGCCCCCTCTCCAGTGTGGAGCGAGAGCCGATCCAAGATGGCCGCCATTCGCAGAGGAGCGCTGTCGGGGCTGAGGGACGGGAGCGTCAACTGACCTTAACAAGTCTTTAAATAGGCTCGCAAAGACGAAACATCAACTGGAACAGGTAGGTGAAGGCACTGATCTGCAACTTGGAGCACAACCTCACTTTGGATTTCGGGATTGCTTTTTCTTGTCTCCTCTCCTGTTATCCTTCCAGGATGGTTCTGGGGCTGATCCCCCTGCGGACATCTCCTCCGGTATTTTGTCCTGGAGCCCCAATTTGGTGAGGAAATTTGCTCCGTCTTCAGGGTGCCTCAGTGTGTTGGCCGCTCTGTTTTGGACCACCAGTAGCCCAAACAGGTATAGCCACCTGTACCGGGTTCCTTCCTCCCACAGCACTTTGGTGACGGGGGCTAGCTGCTTCCTTTTTAAGAGTGTGGTGGGGGAGATGTCCTGATAGACTTGTATTTTATAGCCCTCGAATTCCACTTCACTCCTGGTCATTTGTCCGAACGCCTCCTTTATTCTGAAGAAATGGAACCGAGTGATAATGTCTTGTGGGGGGTCCCCTTGCTGAGGCTGTGACCTCAAAGCTCTGTGGCAACGATCCAGATGTAGGTCTTGCTCTGCTCGATCGGGCATTAAGTGTTTGAGCCATCTTCCCATAAACTCCTCTGGGTCTGTCTCGGTTTCTGGCACTCCCCTGACTCACACATTATTCCGGCGGTCTCGGTTGTCGGCATCTTCCTGCCTATCCATGAGATGCCTGACCGACTCTTGTACCTGCGCCACTTGCTTGTCGGTTCTGTGTAGCGCTTTCACTGTGGCGTCCATTTTCTTCTCTAGGGAGTCTGTCATCTCTCCGATCCCGCATATATCAGCACGCAATGCAGCCAGTTCCGTCTGTAAACATCTCTTGATATCGAGACAGAATTCCCTCATGTCCCTCCTTCTCAGAATCTGATTGTCACTGGGATTCTCCACTCTGTCTTCCTCCTCCGAGTCTGAGCCACTTCGCGCCATTCCCTCTTGGCTTTTGGCGCGTGCTGAGTCCCCTTTCACAAAATAATCAGTCAGGACTGTGGAGGTTCACTTCGAATGAGTCCCTTTCGACATCCTGGCTATATAAGGCAGCTATGGGTAAGGTTCTGGTGTTGGTGTTTACGCTGTGATGCTATTTTTTATTAAATTTGCCGCCGGCTGTGAACGGAGCTAATGGCTCATACGTCCATGCAGTTCAGCCGTCACGCCTGATTTTACATTTTAAGGCTTCAATCTCTTCAGTGGTGAATTTCTGTAGTAACTTGCTCTCCAATTCTGTGCTTTTTTTCTTTAGATATCAGTACTGTGGCAGTTTCTGGATCTCTTCGATGGTTAGGATTATAATATCGAAAGAACACTTATTCAGAATTATCTCACATTTGTCACAACATCACTTATTAAGAACATATACAGGCATACCCCGCATTAACGTACGCAATGGGACAGGAGCATGTATGTAAAGCGAAAATGTACTTAAAGTGAAGCACTGCATTTTTCCCACTTATCGATGTATGTACTGTACTGCAATCGTTATATACGTGCATAACCGTTGTAAATAACGCATGTGTAACAGGCTCTATAGTCTCCCTGCTTGCGCATAGCTTCGGTACAGGTAGGAAGCGAGTATTGCTGTTCAGGACGTGATGACAGGCGCATGCGTGAGCTGCCGTTTGCCTATTGGGCGATATGTACTTACTCGCGAGTGTACTTAAAGTGAGTGTACTTAAAGCGGGGTATGCCTGTACAGACCAGCGCCCAAAAAGTCCAATAAGTCCCAAATAGAGTCCAAACAAATGAAGGGGGAGAGAATCCAGATGGTCCAATCACTGAAAGATCTCCAATCCGGTGGTCAGTGACATATGGACAGAAACAAAAATAATATAATAGTGTAATACGTAATATTAAAATTAAACAAACAACATACTGTAGAACACATAACAAGAGACATAACACTAAACAAACAAGCTGAAAATCAAATAACTATGTATTAAAACAAACGGAGACTGCTGCAGCGGGTCATCAGGGGGGTTAAAACCCAAAACCCTACTTACAGCAGGACTGGAATAACACGTGTGTGTGACCAAGTAAGGTAGACGCCGGCAGCAGTAAGGGTCCTTGCGGGCTCCCCAATGTGTGATATATGTCCCATTTTCCTCTGACTTCGGAGCACTCTCCAAGATGGATGCCGAGGAAGGGAAATCCACACACACCTGCACACATGCAAAACAGCCTCTCTCGCAATGTCTCGATGATGCTGTTCTCTGCTTTACTTGACTGACACGTTCTCACAACCAGTACTTCTCCAAGGCGCCGTGACCTCTGACCCTACGTGTTTTGTGACGTCAGTCACGAAACGCATAGAGTCAGAGGTCACGGCGCCTTGGAGAAGTACTGGATTATCCCCCCCTTCATTTGTTTGGACTCTATTTGGGACTTATTGGACTTTTTGGGCGCTGGTCTGTATATGTTCTTTGTGCTTTCTCTGGTGGTGTTCTGCTAGTGTTCCTGGCTGCCCTGCATACATTGTGTACTGTTACATGTTCTATTTAGTTTCTATATTGGTTGTATTTCTATTTTTATGGTTTGTAGCGACTAAGCACTTTCTTTTGCGTTACAACATCACTTATTGTCACTAAATATTGTAGGCATTAAATTATCTTAACCCCAGAGGTATTTGTTTTACTCTAAAGTATTCTGCAAGAGTAACTTCACGCGGTGATTGGTCCCATCCCCTCTTCCATGCTTTCCTACGGTAGCGGGAAAGCTAGATAAGTGGCACCCGATTAGCGCTCCAGAGTTCATTCTGATCCTAACATGGTGGTGAACAGAGCGCTGAGCTCTGATGCTGTGCCACCTGAAAACGAGGCTGAGATCCTTGCCAGCGGGAAATTCAAACATGATTTGTGTTGTGGAACTGTGGCTCTGCCGGAGAAGCGGAGAGCAGGACTTTAAAGCAGGAGATTGGAAAGTCTTCTGCTGCAAATTGTTCCAGAGAGGTTTGGACGGTCCCAACCCAATGGGGTGTGGAAGAAAACCCTTGGTAAGCCTTCAATGTGGTGCTCACTATAACGGTAGGGTCCCAGAAACCAGAGTATTAAAGGTAAGCCCACTCCCTGGCCCCATATCTGTCTGATGGATATACAGGATTACCTTGTACACCTATCTACCTGTGGCTCATGTGGCCAGCATGTTATGTGTAAACGTGTATTTTCTGTGAAATATATTTGTGCCTCTGTAATTGTGTGTTTCTTTGTTCCCTGGGAATGCTAGGCTGGTAATACACTTACCCAACAAATAAATCCAAATATCTGGGTTTATCTGGTTCCACGAGTGTGTTGTATTGTATGTCTTTATTTATATAGCGCCATTAATGTACATAGCGCTTCACAGTAGTAATACATGTGGTAATCAAATAAATAACAGATAATATAAATAACAGATCATGGGAATAAGTGCTCTAGACATAAAAGTAATATTTCGGAAGAGGAGTCCCTGCCCCGAGGAGCTTACAGTCTAATTGGTAGGTAAGTAGAACGTACAGAGGCAGTAGGAGGGAGTTCTGGTAAGTGCGTCTGCAGGGGGCCAAGCTTTATGTATCATGTGTTCAGAATATCCACAGTGCTATTCATATGCTTCTTTAAGCAAGTGTGTCTTAAGGTGGGTCTTAAAGGTGGATAGAGAGGGTGCTAGTCGGGTACTGATGGGAAGGGCATTCCAGAGGTGTGGGGCAGTCAGTGAAAAAGTTTTTTTTTTTTTTTTTTTTTTTTCAACTTCAATTTTTTTTGGTGTTTTCAAGCATACAGTATATCACAACCCATTGTAGAGTACACCATTTCTTTTGTTAATAGAACAAAGAACACCATATTAAACACGACGAACATTGGGAATGACCTAACACAATAGACGCGACACACCAGACATACATGACATAGGGCCGGGGGGGAAGGGGGAGGAGGGGGGGTGGGTATGAGGAGTCGTTGTGTGAGGTAAGGTGTCGACCTCTGAGGCTTTTTGGATCCGTCTTGGGTTCCTGTGGAGTCTCAATCCAACTTTTTCGCGGAGGGGCTTTAGCTTGAGCCCGACATATCTCTCCCCTAAGTGTGGTCGGGACCGTCGTCTGATGTCCGCCTACCTGTCCGTCGCTGTGTGATGTCGTGTCTCGCTGCCATCAAAGGAGAACGCATTTGTTGCTATCATTTAAAGATTGCTGTGGCACTTACCCCTGGAATATCTGTCTGGGCCAGCCATGGCGTCCAGACTTTTAGAAAATTTTCGCCGGTGTCATTAACTAGACTCGTTAATTGTTCCATCCGGCAGACATGCCAAATCCTATTTCTAATTGTGGGGATGATTGGTATTTTCTGTTGCTTCCATAATGCTGCGATCTCGCATCTAGTGGCGGTTGCCAAATGCGCGATCAATTTATGCGACGCATTTGATATACCCTGGATCCGCCTGCCCAATAGGAACAACCACAGGTCCAGGGGTATCTCCAAACCGAGAATCCTCTGTAGCCAATCTCTAATTTGTTCCCAAATCGGGACTACTCTGTTGCAGGACCACAGCATGTGTTGCAAGTCCGCCACCTCCCCACACTGCTTTGGGCAGAGAGGGGAGTGGCCCCTAACAAATTTAGCTAACCTTAACGGGGTGTAGTACCAGCGCATAAGGACTTTATATGCGTTCTCCTTTAATGTGGTGCATATTGAACTTTTCGCCGCTCCCTGTATGATCTTGTCCCATTCCTCGTCCTCTAGCGTCTCGCCTAAGTCTGATTCCCACTGTCTAATGTACGTGAATCGATGGTCATTGGGGGTCTCTGGACAGATCACTTCCCTGTACATTCTAGATGTTAGTCCATTGTGTCCGTACCCCTAGAACACAGCTGCTCAAAATTTGTTCTTACAGGTCTAATTGGGGTTTTGTTATAGAAATCTCTGATCTGAAGGTATCTAAAAAATTCCTTATTTGATAACGCCGTTGTGGCCTTAATTTGGTCAAAGGTGTGTATATATTTGTTACCCTCCAGATCTTTGAGCCGTGTAATACCCGACTGTTCCCAAGCTAGCAAATTATTTCTATTCAGACCTGGAGCGAAGTCTGGGTTGCCAATGATCGGTGTCATAAGTGAGTCCTTTGAGGTTAGATTGCATCTGAATTGAGTGACCTCCCATACCTTTAATGAATTGACTATGGTCTGAAGTGGCTTGCCCATCTTGTTTAATCCCCTCTTGGGTATCCAGATCACATTATGTATATCAATAGGTGCACAGCAGTGTTTCTCTAATTCAACCCATCTCCTTAGTTGTGGGTCCATGTGCCACTGTGTAATTTGACTTAGTTGGGCCGCTTTATAGTAAGCTATCAAGCAAGGTACCGCTAGTCCTCCTCTAACGGTGGGTCTCTTTAAGATCCCCTTTGCGATTCTTGGGTTTCTCTTATTCCAAATGAATTTCATAATTTGGGACTGCAGAGAGAGGATGTCTGCTGTTACAAAAGGTATAGGTAGACTCTGGAAAAGATATAACATCCTTGGGAGGAGGTTCATTTTCACGCTATGAATCCTCCCGATCCATACTACCTTTCATCCAGGTTCGAAGATCCTCTCTCAGCGTCTTAATTAACCTGGGAAAATTGGCTTTGTATATCGTTTTGTAGTCCCGTGTAATATATACCCCTAAATATTTGATTGCGGAGGGTTGCCATTTGAAATTAAAGTTTATTTCTATCAATTTTTCCACCTCTTTGGGTAGATTTATGTTGAGGGCTTCCGATTTGGCCTGATTGATTTTAAAACTCGAAATTTGGTTGAATTTACTTAATACCTCAAATGCATTGGGCAGGGATGTGAGAGGTTTTGACAGCATCAAAATGACGTCGTCAGCATAGAAGGCTATTTTGTGTGTTTGATCACCGATCAAGATTCCTGCAATATCTGGCCTATGTCTGATGTGGGCTGCCAGGGGCTCAATACAAAGGGCAAACAACAGCGGGGACAGCGGGCACCCCTGTCTTGTTCCACTTTTAATACTAAATTGCTCGGAGGGGAATCCCTGATGTCTCACCCGAGCCGTTGGGCTCTCGTATAGTGCCAAAATGGCTTTTAGGAGGCGTCCTTCAAAACCAAACTCCCCAAGTGTTGCTGTTAGGTAGGGCCAGTCTATTCTATCGAAGGCTTTCTCTGCGTACAGACATAACACCATGGAGTGAATGTTTTTCTGTTTGGCCAGATCAATCAAATCAATTATCCTCCTGGTGTTGTCTGCCGCCTGCCTACCCCCGATAAACCCTACTTGATCCGCATGGATCAACCCGGGAAGGATGCTACCCACTCTGTTGGATATAAGTTTGGAGTATATTTTAATGTTGGAATTAATCAGAGATATAGGCCGGTAGCTCTTACAGTCTGCCGGGTCCTTTCCAGGTTTGTGGATCACTGATATTGAGGCTTGCAGCATTTGAGTTGGGAAGGAGGCCCCCGCTAGAATCTCATTAAATAATCGGAGCATGTGAGGGGCCAATAATTTCAGATATTTTTTGTAATACAGGTTCGAGAAGCCGTCCGGCCCCGGTGCCTTAGCTGGTTTGAGATTTTTAATCACCTCTGACAGCTCTTCTAACGTGAAGTCAGCTTGTAGCGCCTCTCTCTCATCCCTGCTCAGTGTGGGTAGTTTTGTCTCTGTCAGAAATGTTTGTAACATCTCTTGTGTTTTGCGAGTGTGGGTGGCTTTATCTCCATTATATATAGTGTTTCATAGTAGGTTTTAAATTCTTCTACTATTTTCCCAGGAATGGATGTCAGTTCCCCACTCTGGGTTCGTATTGCGTGAATGTGGGACTTTGGAAGCTTATTTTTTAGCTTGTTGGCAAGTAGGGTATCTGGCTTGTTAGCTTTTTCATAAAATTTGCGCTTAGACCAAGTCATTTCCTTCTCTGCGTGGGAGGAGAGCAGGAGATTGAGCTTTGTTTTGGAATCTAGTAATTGTTTCAGAATATGATCTTGCTTGTTCGCTTTATGATTGGCTGCAAGGTCTGCTAATTGTTTTTCTAACTCTCTTATCTTTTTTTCTCTTTCCCTTCTTCGTTTGGTGGCCAATTCATTAATATTATCCCCCTGAGGGTTGCCTTATGGGCCTCCCACAGCGTGGAGTGTGTGGTCACACTCCCCTCATTCTCCAGAAAATATTCTTCAATTTTGTCCCCTACCTCCTTTTCTACAGCCGGTATTTTTAACAGGATCTCATTTAGTTTCCAATTCGCTCTGGGTCTGTCTAGTGGAATTAAGGTGCATCGCAGCTCTATTGATGCATGGTCAGACCATGAAATATCATGTATCTCTGAACGAGTGACCCCAGGAACCAATCTATTAGACACAAGGAAGTAATCTATCCTGCTGTAACTGTTGTGTGGGTGGGAGTAGAACATATATTCCCTCATTCCCTGGTGTTGTTCCCTCCATATATCCAAGAGTTGACACTGTCTCCTCCCGTTTGATATGGTTAGTACGTCCTGTCTGTGGGCTTTGTTAGTGCTATAGCATCTGTCCAAGTCGCTGTTGAGTGCTCGGTTCAAGTCTCCTGCCAGTATGATATTGCCTGTCGCTACCTTGTGTAACTTAGAAAAAAATACTGTGAAAAAGTCGTTGGAAGATTCACATGGGGCATATACTGTCGCCAGAGTGATGGGGTGGGCTTGAATAGTCCCGGTCACTATTATGTACCGTCCCTCCCTGTCCGTGTATGTTCTGTCAGCTATAAATGGTAGTTTGTTATGGATTAAGATGGCTACACCTCTAAGATTGCTACACCTCTTTTTTTAACTTGTGCAACGGACAGGAAGCTCGTCCGGAAATCTTTATCTAAAAAGTTTGGCCTATTATTCCTTGAAAAATGCGTTTCTTGTATAAACAGTATTTCTGCTCCCTTCCGCTTATAGTCACTGAATGCAACCCTTCTTTTAGCTGGACTATTGAAACCCTTAACGTTGTGCGAGATTAAGACTATTTCCTTACTCATTTGTGAGCTTCAGCCTTTTGATCTGTCGTATTCTTACTGGCCTCGCATGCCACTGATCCTCTTCGCTTCTTCTTTCTTCACTCCATCTGACCTGCTCCCCTGAGGAAACAAGAGATGGGGAACACACAAAAGGGAGAACCTGGGGGAACATAAACACAAGACCACAATTAACATAAAATGACATTTCTCGGCGCCTCTTCTTTCCTCCTCCGGCTCCGAGACTGCTGCCTTTGAGCTCCAGCCCGGTCTGCGGGGCTAGTTCCGACATCCTGGAGTGTGTGTAGCCCTCTCCAGCTGCTCAGGCTCAAAGGACTTCGTTAGGCAAGCGAAGAGCCTCCCTCCCCTAAATTTGAAACTGAAACCACATAGAAACTTAATTATCCCCTCCTAGCATTCTTGACCCGCCACCCTTGCTCCTGAGTCCTGCACCTTCCTCACTAGTGCTTTCCTCTCTTTTTCACCTGGTCCCTCTATCGCTTAGATGGTCGCTGCCGTGCTCCGTGTTGCTGCCGGTCTTCTACTCCCTGCCTGACTTCCCTTCTATCTTTCTTTTCCTTCTGGCTCCCTTGTTCCCTGCCTTCCAGCTCCCTTGTTCCCTTCTACCTCTTCCAATCTTACCCTCTCTAGTGTTACCTACCTCTTCCCTCATCACCTACGCTGCCCTTCTATCTACCTATTTGACCCTTCTGTACACCTGCTGCCTCCATGTCGTAACTTCCCCCTCCTCTCATCTGCTACTGCCCCACTTCTTCACTTCCCTAGCTCTGACTTCCTTCCTTCCCCTCCCCTTTATCGCCGTACCTCCCTCTCCTCTCCTTGATACCCCTTGCTGTCTAATCTACTTTAACCTTCTTAAGCCTCTTTCTCTTATCCTTCTATTGTGGAGTGCCTTCTCCCCTCTTCTTTATACTATTAACATACCCCTTCTATCTCCTGCTACTTCCCCTTCCCTCCGCTACCCTTCCCCGTCCACTTCCTCCTCTATACTAGTGTAGAAAAGCCGGTCCGGCAATGTTCGGCCACCTCTAGGGTCCCTATTAGTCTTGCCTTCCTCCGTCTGTCGTCATCCGGGCCCGCCGTGTGCGTCCGTGGCTGCCACCTCCATTTAACCAGGAGAAGTCCAATCAGCAATCAGAATATTGCAGCCCCTAAGAATTTTGAGGCCAAAGAGATGGGGAAAGAGCTGGATATAGCAGCACCAAAAACCCACTATCAAAACAACAAAACCCTAAATCCTAACACAAACCACAAGAGGGGCGATTATACACGTTCTGAGAGAGACCACAGAAGGGAGCCTGAGAAGAGACATACCGATTATTATTATAGGCAAGGTTATGACCAATCACACCTAAGTAGGGAGCATAGGCACCCTAGGGAAACCTGGCGGGGCGGACGAGAATATTCACCCAGACGAGAACGCTCCCCCAGACGGGAACGCTCCCCATGGAGAGAAAGATCACCCAGAAGATCAAGGGAGGAAAGATCCAGGGAAAGGTTTGAAGATCACAGGGGGAGACGAGAGCCAAGAGAAAGAAGAGAGGAACCCTTTACACATAGAAGTCCCATTTGGGAAAGAACCGATAGACCTAAAACAGGAGTCTCTTTTTTAGAACAGGCCCCTCAGACACCTATAGAAACACAGAACAGGTTCACATGTCTGGACGACCCCGGGGTACCAGGGACATCAGAGGGGAGGGGAAAGAAAAGAGAAAGAGAGGGAAAAGGGGAAGAAGGAAAGTTAGGGAAAAGACCAGCTCATTAAGCAGTGTATTCAACTTGAGCTCAAAGACCTTGGACGCTACTCAGACAAAGGTCTTGGCTAAAGGTTTGAACTTTGCGCCCTCCAGAGGCCCGAGCGGTTTCGACCTTTTTATTGACGCACATAAATATCTCCGTCAGTTAACGGTAAAAAGATTTTTTCTAAATAAAAATAATTTAGACCCGTCCAAAGGCCAAACAATATCCACCACTGTTACCCATCCAGACAGTCAATCTGACCAAAGTATTTTTACACATACGAATCTAAAAAACAAATCGAGCTTTTTCCCAAGTCACTGCAAAGGCCAGTATTTAGAGGTCTTCAATAAATTAATTCTTGACGACTTCGAAAAACTGGCCAAAAAGGAAACAAAACAACGGGGCAACATGACACAAGAAGAGAGACAGGCATTAAAAACTCTGACCGATGACACAAGTATCACAATAAAACCTGCGGATAAGGGAGGGGGAGTAGTCGTAATGGACACCAGTTACTACCACACTGAATCACAGCGCATTCTTAGCGATATAATCACATATGAAGAACTAGTCCACGACCCCTCGACCATGTACAAGGAAGAATTGACATCTATGCTGCGTGCAGCTAAGGACTTAGGAATCTTGGGCGAGAAGGAGTTTGATTACTTACTCAAGACCGATCCAATAAGACCGTTTTTTTATTTCTTGCCCAAGATCCATAAAAACAGACAGAAACCTCCCGGGAGACCAATTATCTCGGGAATAGGGTCCCTCACGCAGAACTTTTCTGAATACGTCGACCTCTATCTGCAAAAATATGCCACGAGTGCGAAATCATATCTAAGAGATACACTCCAGGTTCTTAATGTTTTGTCCTCAGTTCAGTGGAAGGATAGCTATAGGCTAGTAACCTGCGATGTCACATCTCTGTATACCTCAATAAGGCACACAGATGGATGTGCAGCGGTAGCATCTGCACTTGAGAATGACCAAACAATCCCCCAAGACCAGAAAAGATTCCTAATAGATGGAATAAGATTCATCTTAACACACAATCTATTCTGGTTTGATGGGCACATGTTTTTACAGAAATGCGGTACCGCAATGGGGACCAGGTTTGCTCCGAGCTATGCCAACATCTTTATGTCATACTGGGAGGATAAGAACATTTGGGCCGGCAACCCCTTTGGAGCAAACCTGGTCCTGTGGAAGCGATATATCGATGATGTGCTCATCATCTGGGAGGGAAACGACGAAGACCTAGACCTCTTCTTGAACCACATAAATAGTAATGAAGTCAACCTTACTTTTACATCTGAGAGGAGTCCGGATAGCATCAACTTCCTTGATTTAACAATATATATAGAAAACAAAGATATCAAAACAAAAACTTATTTCAAGGAAGTTGATGCTAGTAATTTTCTCCTAAACAGCAGCTGTCATCATCAGAAATGGCTTAACAATATACCCTATGGGCAATTCCGACGTATTAGACGGAATTGCTCCGATATGGAGGTATTTAAAGAGCAGGCCAGTATCCTAAAAAATAGGTTTGAGGAGAGACATTATAGGCCAGAGATTATTGAGAATGCTCTAACCAGAGCCTCACAACTAAGCGAGGAACAGCTGTTAGTACCCAAACAAAAGAAAGACAAGATGGACTTTGTGGTACCATTTATCACCAGGTACAACAATGAAGCTGAGAATATAAAAAAGATCCTCAAAGGCACTGGCATGTTCTACGCAAAGACATAGTTTTGGGAGAACATTTACCGGAGACACCTAGAGTCATTTTCAAGAGAGCAAACAACATTAAGAACCAACTAGTGCCCAGCACATTCAGAAAGGAGGAACGAATTCAGGAAGAGTGTTGGCTACCAAAACCCATAGGTTTTTTTAAATGCTTTAATTGCAAAGCGTGCAAGCATGCGGAGAAAGAAACATTAAATTTTAGCTCTAAAGTCACGAAGGAGGTTTTTAAAACCAAACACTTCATAAATTGTAGGACTTCCTTCGTGGTGTATCTGCTCGAATGCCCGTGTGGACTCCAGTATGTGGGCCGGACAACAAGAAGTCTGAGGGTCCGCATACTGGAACACATAGGCAACATCAGGAGAGGTCTTACAACCCACAGCGTACCAGTCCATTTTAGTTTGGCCCATGGGGGGGACCCATCGGGCCTACATTATAGAGGAATTGAACTGGTAGCTGAGAATTGGCGTGGTGGTGATAGAGTCAGACGTTTAAGACAAAGAGAAACGTTCTGGATTTACCAACTCAAGACTCTAACACCGCACGGCCTTAATGCAGATCTAGATATCCCTGCATTTTTATGAGCCTATTTAGTATAACTAGAGCTCTATTTCTAATTCTGTATGAAACTCGATTGGGCAAATAACTAACACTTGTCTTCCCCCCTCTTCCCTGTCTCTCTATATCCCCCCCCATCGCCACCCTCCCCTCCCCTCTTTCTTATTCATTCTCTCCTTATGTATATTGAGACCCTACCCTGCTTCACAATGTCGAATGTAACTTCTGGTCATTATATTAAAAAAAGTACCCTTATAAGGAACCAAAAATTAATAAATAGACATATAGAGAGAGACGCCAAGGGCATCTTGAATATTGCCTTTAACACCATTATGGTGTTGTCACTATAGTTAATTATGTTGTATAGCAATCTGAATGTAAATTGTTGTTATCTATACCTCATGGTCTTTGAAAACTAAAGTGTTTTTAAATTTCATTGTATAAAGTAAGTGAATGCATTTTATTACTAAAGATGTCTGGTGATATAACCTGTCATCTAGACGGTACTGTATTACTATCTGCTAATCCACTGTCAACACAGACCCAAAATTTTTCCAAATCCAACCAAAATCCCCACTAACATTTGATTTGTGCAAGATAAAAAAGATTATCAGAAAAATGACTATTAGAAATTCGATTGTTTTTACTCAAATGCTTGTTAATGTTTAACCAGAAATTAGTTGTTATTATATTTTAGTGTACACAATATGTCTCTAGAGCGATTTATGTTCATTTCCAAACCATTGGATGTTAAACAAAATGCACCCATACTAAGCAAAAGTATGTTACACTTAATTGATGGTCAACTAGATGTCAGCACCACAACCACAACTTTTAATCACTAAGATAACAATAGTTATTCAAAATCAATCTACACCCTTAAGTTATCTTAGTATAGCTAAATCATACACTCTAAAAGTGTGCATAAGTCCTTAAATAAATAGTAGGGAGTGGAGTGTTTAACCACACATCACTGCTGTGTTTTGGTATAACAATGTTGTTCTTAAAGCCCAGTATGGAAATTATTATATATCAAATTGAGAATGCATATGACAGGTGCTAAAGACTACCATCAGGTGATAGCACCAAGTTTTAACTCATTACAAACGGAAAGCAATTACACTTGCTAATAAAATACACAAAAATAGGTATAACAATTTTATTAATTTTATTATTGTAACTGCAATGGACGATCGAGTAGAATAGGAAGACTAACACTTGTGTATAGATTAATACACTGATTACACGCATTGGCAAGATTTATATTATGCTACTTAATTAATTAGCAAACTGAGGGTCTATATAAGCTCATCTGACCCTCAGTGCGTCATTGAATGAGCCTGAGGAAGCCGTCCAATCGGCGAAACGCGTTGCTCTAATTCACTGACCAAGTTTGGAACTTTGGGGCTTCCGTTGCTGAAGGAGTCAGTTTGCAGTCACAGCCGCGCCAGGAACAGCCACCTATTCCGACTCCGGACGCGGAGTAGAGAGCGGCCGCGACCACTGCTATCAACAGCCACGGAAGCGCACCAGGATATTTTCTATATTATGTGAGTGCAACTTTTGTGGATTCAATTTTATGTTTAATAAACTTTTATGTTTTTTAAGAACATCACTGATCCCTTTAAATCATTTTTGCCTCACCCATACCCCTGACCGAAACGGGGAGGGGAAGGAACCAAGAACAGGAAGAGTAAAAGAAAGACCCGTATTGAACTCCCTGCCTGCAAACAGGAGTGTGTGCAGCACCCCTGAAAGATCCCTGACCGGGGGTCGCAGGTGTTTACCTGAAAGACAACTGCCCTACACCTCTACTTACACTGGGCCGTGTGAGTACTTATTGATATATCTCCTAAATCCCCCCCCCCCTGCACATCATTGCAGTAGGGGCACCATCCACTACAAAGATACCAACTTGAGAGGGTGTTTGCACAAGGCCGTGTAAGCAATTATATGATTAATCTTTTACCATCTTAATCCCCACCCCCCCTCCCCCCACCGTATTGTGGTGTACCAATTGTAATTACCGCTCGTCATTTTATTCTCCATCTGTGCTTTTACTCATCCCTCGCTCCCCCTACTCTGTTTTTGTTTTTACCTCCAAGATGGCGCCCGATCTTCCGACTCAGGGTGATGACGTCCTTCTGCTCCGCCGCCATTTTGGATTTCGTTGCTCGGCCGGACGGAGGTGTTCGCGCTCTCTCCAGGTTCCCGCCTTCCTTTACCTTCCTGCTCCTGCGGTTCAGCGTGGATCCAGCGGTGCCTCCATTTACACCGCCATCTTTGGAGACCATGCTTTCTCTGCTTTGAAGGCCAGCGATTCCAGGTACCTTTATTTCTTTTGCAGGTCTCGGTGATTGAGTCTTTGGTGGCGTGCGATTATCACCTTAAAACTGGCTGATAAATTGCACAACGTCTGTAGCTGCTGGGGACATTTCTTAAACTTTAAAACAGAGTAACTTTTTAACTTTCTTTGCTTTTTGTTTATTACTTCTTTGGCCTTTAATTGTCTCTTCTCGCTCGTGGAGCTTTGGGGCTCTGTGACCAGATTGGGTCCAGGGTTGGTTCATGGGGGCTCGAGTGCACGGGGGCCTCCCCTAGCCCTAGCTTGTGCATCATGGCAGGGCATTCCTCTGGCTCTCTTATAAGCATGGTCTTGCCACCTCTCGTTACCGAAAGGCCAAAGGGGAAGGTCCACCGGTACCTCACCCTATTGTCTCTCAGAGTTTTGGTTAGGGGGCCCAGGTTTCTCCGCCTAGCCAACGTTACTGGGGAAAGATCCTGGAATATTAGTAACCGGGCCCCTTCAAACTCCACTGCTGGTAGTGGTCTTGTTTTCTGGAGCACATCCTCCTTCGTTCTATAGTGGTGCAGTCTGATAACAATGTCCCTTGGCTGCTTATTTTGCAGCGGTTTGGCCCTTAGTGCCCTATGGCAGCGATCCATAGCCACCAGGCTTTGCTGCGTCTCTGGCAGTATTGACTCCATCCACCGCGTGATGTATTCATCACAGTCCAGGACTGATTCTGGCACTCCTCTGATCTGCAGGTTGTTTCTCCTATCGCGGTTCTCCGCGTCCTCCTGCCTGTCTCGGATCTCATTTATTTGTGCCTGTAAATCCCCAGACCTTTTGTCCTGTCGTTTAATGGCTTTGATGGACTGGTCCATTTTCGTCTCGAGGACCCCCGTCCTTTCTCCTAGGCCTGATACCTCCTTTTTAAGATCCCGCATCTCAGCCTGTAACATGGACCGTAGGTCGTTATAAAGCCGCATGAAGTCGCACTGCCGGACCGGCCCCAGGCCCTGATCGCTGATTTCTTCTCCTTCTCCGTCTGGCTCTGACTCTGAGCCCGCATTTAAAATCGGCGCCATTTCTGACTCCGCTCTGCCCGGCCACGTTCTTCCGAAGTATTCTGGCAGCCCCTTCTTTCTTGTTACTCGCACCCCTCTTTTGGACATCTTGGGATCCTGTGCTTTTTAACTGTGTTGTATATGCTGTTTTTTACTCGTTTCTGTGGTTATTTTATAATTTATTTCTCGAGCGGGGCACGGAGCACGGAGCATGAAACTTACACGTCCATACTCTGTACCGTCGCGCATGCGCCTCCCAGTGAAAAAGGTTTAAGGCGGGAGAGGGCTTTAGATACAAAGGGGGTAGAAAGAAGACATCCTTGAGAAGAACGCAAGAGTCTGGATGGTGCATAACGAGAACTTAGGGCTGAGATGTAAGGAGGGGCAGAAGAATGCAAAGCTTTAAAAGTGAGGAGAAGAATGGAGTGTGAGATGCGGGATTTGATCGGAAGCCAGGAGAGGGATTTCATGAGGGGAGATGCTGAGACAGATCTAGGAAAGAGTAGAGTGATTCTGGCAGCAGCCTTTAGGATAGATTGTGTGGGAGACAGGTGAGAGGCAGGAAGGCCGGACAGCAGGAGGTTACAGTAATCAAGACGGGAGAGAATGAGGGCCTGAGTCAGAGTTTTAGCAGTCGAGCAACAGAGGAAAGGGCGTATCTTTGTTATATTGCGGAGGAAAAAGCGACAAGTTTTAGAAATGTTTTGAATGTGAGGGGCGAATGTGAGAGAGGAGTCGAGTGTGACCCCTAGGCAGCGTGCTTGGGCTACTGGGTGAATGATTGTAGTTCCAACAGTAATGTGGAAGGAGGTAGTAGGGCCAGGTTTGGGAGGAAGTATGAGGAGCTCTGTTTTAGCCATGTTGAGTTTAAGGCGTCGGAGGGCCATCCAGGATGATATAGCAGAGAGACATTCAGAAACTTTGGTTTGTACAGCAGGTGTAAGGTCAGGTGTTGAAAAGTATATTTGTGTGTCGTCGGCATAGAGGTGATAATTAAAACCAAAAGATGTTATTAGGTCACCTAGAGAGAGTGTGTACAGAGAAAAGAGAAGAGGTCCCAGTACAGAGCCCTGGGGTACCCCCACAGAGAGATCAATAGAGAGGGAGGAAGTGTTAGCAGAAGAGACACTGAAAGTATGATGGGAGAGGTAGGATGAGATCCAGGATAGAGCTTTGTTCCGAATACCAAGAGTATGGAGAATGTGGAGGAGAAGAGGGTGGTCCACTGTGCCAAATGCTGCAGAGAGGTCGAGTAATATGAGCAGAGTGTAATGACCTCTGTCTTTGGCAGCATGGAGGTCGTCAGTTATTTTAGTGAGGGCTGTTTCCGTGGAGTGAGCAGTGCGGAAGCCAGATTGTAGAGGGTCTAGGAGATAATAGGTGTTGAGAAAATGGAGCAAGCGAGAGAATACAAGACGTTCAAGGAGTTTTGAGGCAAAAGGCAGGAGGGAGACAGGTCGATAGTTAGAAAGACAGGTAGGGTCAAGCTTGCTGTTTTTGAGTAATGTGTTAATGACAAAAAAGAGTGGGGATTGGTCGACCTCCTATCTGGGTGCCAGTCTGCCCAGACAGAGAGGCGTATAAAGAGATATCGGGTCAGCATTGAGAACATTGGCAGGTAAGAGCGGTTCTCATTTTTGGTTTATAATTCCACCCTCCTTACCTCAGCCTCCCCATCATACTCGCCGCCCAGATTGCCCATCGTGCTGTGATTGGCCCAACTCACGGTATCTGAGCTGTGATCAGTTCTGCTCTTTTCTCCATGATTTCCTATGGAGGTTGGGAATCTGTAAAAAGGGCAGCCAATCTCAGCTCTAGAGACTTCGCTCAGGCTAGCGTGGAGAGGCTGACATGTGAGACCAGGTACTTGTAACACCTTTTATATTTGTTCATTGATCATACATTAGGCAAAACTGAGTAGTAGAAACAAAATGGAGTTTATTTTGGAAAACCTGCGTACAACAAGAAGATATACACAATAGACAGACAACAAAAGCACACTTAATGGAGGTCTGGGGGGTAATGTACACTTTCCTAAGTGCTGGGCGCCCGCTTGGAGTGGGCTTACCCTGACTGGAATATACCCCCGGTTCCTCTGCTTTTTCGAAAAGAGTAACTTTGAAAAGCCCACCTTACCTTCATCGACAAAAGTCACTGGATGGTCTGGTTCTCTGCCTTGGTCATCTCCTTACATACACTTCACTAAGCATGGTGTTAGGAGGAGCGACCAATCAGAGCGTGGAAACCCTATTCCACTAGAAAATAGAAACAGGGGCTCATCTCTTGGCTGACATCAGAGGAGGGTGCATGCCATGCCAGTTTGGGATGTGGGGGACAGGACATATGAATTGGCCAATGGGAAACGCACCAACATACTTCCACTTGCCCCAGTCAACCCATTCCCACCTACTGAGTAGGCTCCATTAAGTCTAGTAGGCCAGAGGATCCTCCCCACAGTTTGTCTCTGTTCGCCAGACTCAGTACTCCGCCCTGCCCCGTCCACTTAGCACCACCACACCTCTCAACATCCTGTCTCCTCTTTGAATTACAGACATTATGCAGACTTGCTGGCACCTTAAACAGCTGCCCTGTCTGACTGCACCGAGCCTTAAAATACATGTATGGCTGTAAGGGATATAGGAGATATCTGGGCTCGAAAACCTGGAGTCTGGGGCACACGGGGCTGCCCAGATGTAATTTTGCACGTGTACAGGCAAATCATGCCTGCTCACGGGTAGAATAAAGGTACTACCGGTAGCTCCGGTCTCCCCAAACTCCTACAAACAAAATAATTGCATTCTTACCCAAATATCCTACCTAAAACTTACACACAGAAAGTGTCATGAGTCTGGGGTAAAGGGAACATGGAAAGTGAAAAGCAGGGGTCAATTTAACTTTCATGCAAAGATACCTGGCCCCTGGCTTACAGGGATAGGTAGCTGCCAGGGACCCAAGGGCAATCAGAGGGCTTAGCCTTTATTATATAGCCTGGTTACCCTTGCCCATCACAGAGGTACTAATAAGTCTTAAGCAAGGCTGTGCCAAAGACACCCCAAGATGAGGCTGTCTGCCTTCCTGAAGCACAACATTTAAACCAGTCTGTCAGTTTTCAACTTGCAGCCAGCACTGCCTTTGGATGTGTGGAGGGGTGGTATTGTATTTTGGGTGTGTGAGGAGGGGTATTGTATTGTGGTGTGTGTGGGGGGTATGTTTTTTGGGGGTGGGTTGTATTGTACTTTGGGTGTGGCAAAGTATTGTATGCTGGGTTTGTGGGGGGTATTGTATTTTGAGTGTGGAAGAGTATTGCATTTTGGGTGTGGGGTGTATTATTGTGAGGTAGGGGGTTGTACCAGTGTTGTGTGTGTACGGGGGATTGAGGTAGAGGGGGTTAATTTAATGATAGTGGAGGGGGGAGAGTGAGTGAAGAGAGACAGACTGGGGAAGAGAAATACATGGGGAGAGGAGGGGGCCCACAAAGAGGTACGAAAGGGCGGAATAGTAAAGGGGCTTGCAATGTCTGAAAAGGATGGGGGTTCTTGTAAGGCTACTTACATGGGGGTGGGGGCCCAGTCAAATCTCTCATCCTGTGCCCAGGTACATTTGTGTGTGGTACTGCCCAGTAGTACCTGGACTGGGCCGTTGGCAATGGTATCTGCAAGGTAGGTGTGCTGCCCCGTCTCAATACTGATATGCTGCTCGGTTCTGATTTGGGAAATTATTTCTGTATGTTCCAAAGGACCTTCCAGCGGCCCCAATCACAACTGTAACACTCTGCTCTATACCAGGGGAGATTGTCTCAAATCAGTAGGAGATAAATCCTGAACCCTACCAGGATCAACTCCCATGCTGCCCAGGCTGATCCCAAGAGTCTGCATACCTGGATAAACCAGGGGTTCACCCAGGCCCACCAGTAGATTGTGGGTGCCATAGGGTCCTAGCATGGTCCCGAGCCTGCTACCAAAACCCCAGAGGACTTGGACTTCCCGGTATACTGGAGAGGATGACTCTGGAGCCCACGCTGGCCTTAATCTTGGGGGGGTCATCCCAGGATGGGTCTTTCCCATGAACTCTTGGGTTAGAGGGGGAGGTGTGACAGAAAGGTACCCAGGAACAAGTATTGTATTGTATGTCTTTATTTATATAGCACCATTAATGTACATAGCGCTTCACAGTAGCAATACATGTGGTAATCAAATAAATAACAGATAATATAAATAACAGGTCATGGGAATAAGTGCTACAGGCATGAAAGTAACATTAAGGAAGAGGAGTCCCTGCTCCGGGGAGCTAACAGTCTAATTGGTAGGTAGGGAGAACGTACAGAGACAGTAGGAGGGAATTCTGGTAAGTGCGTCTGCAGGGGGCTAAGCTTTATGTAACATGTGTCCAGTAATATCCACAGTGCTATTCATACACTTCTTTAAGCAAGTGTGTCTTAAGGTGGATAGAGAGTGTGCTAGTTGGGTATTGAGGGGGAAGGGCATTCCAGAGGTGTGGGGCAGTCAGTGAAAAAGGTTTAACGCGGGAGAGGGCTTTAAATACAAAGGGGATAGAAAGCAGACATCCTTGAGAAGAATGCAAGAGTCTGGATGGTGCATAACGAGAACTTAGGGCTGAGATGTAAGGTGGGGCAGAAGAGTGTAAAGCTTTAAAAGTGAGGAGAATGGAGTGTGAGATGTGGGATTTGATCGGAAGCCAGGAGAGGGATTTCATGAGGGGAGATTCTGAGACAGATCTAGAAAAGAGTAGAGTGATTCTGGCAGCAGCGTTTAGGATAGATTGTAGTGGAGACAGGTGAGAGGCAGGAAGGCCAGACAGCAGGTTACAGTAATCAAGACGGGAGAGAATCAGGGCCTGAGTCAGAGTTTTAGCAGTCGAGCAACAGAGAAAAGGGCACATCTGTGTTATATTGCGGAGGAAAAGCAACAAGTTTTAGATATGTTTTGAATGTAAGGGAGGAGTCGAGTGTGACCCCTAGGCAGCGTGCTTGCTCTAATGGGTAAATGATCATAGTTCCAACAGTAATGTGGAAGGAGGTAGTAGGGCCAGGTTTGGGAGGAAGTATGAGGAGTTCGGTTTTTGCCATGTTGAGTTTATGGCGGCAGAGGGCCATCCAGGATGATATAGCAGAGAGACATTCAGAAACTTTGGTTTGTACAGCAGGTGTAAGGTCGGGTGTTGAAAAGTACATGTGTGTGTCGTCAGCATAGAGGTCATATTTAAACCCAAAAGATGTTATTAGGTCACCTAGAGAGAGTGTGTACAGAGAAAAGAGAAGAGGTCCCAGTACAGAGCTCGGGGGTACCCCCACAGAGAGATCAATAGGAGGAGGTGTTACCAGAAGAGACACTGAAAGTACGATGGGAGAGGTAGGATGAGATCCAGGATAGAGCTTTGTTCCGAATACCAAGAGTATGGAGAATGTGGAGGAGAAGAGGGTGGTCCACGGTGTCAAATGCTGCAGAGGTCGAGTAATATGAGCAGAGTGTAATGACCTCTGTCTTTGGCAGCATGGACATGGAGGTCATCAGCTATTTTAGTGAGGGCTGTTTCCGTGGAGTGAGCAGTGTGGAAGCCAGATTGTAGAGGGTTTAGGAGAGAATAGGTGTTGAGAAAATGGAGCAAGCAAGAGAATACAAGATGTTCAAGGAGTTTAGAGGCAAAAGGCAGGAGGGAGACAGGTCAATAGTTAGAAAAACAGCTAGGGTCAAGCTTGCTGTTTTCAGTAATGGTATAACTGTATCATGTTTGAAGGAGGATGGAAGGGTTCCAGAGCAGAGGAAGGATTTAAAAATGTGTGTGGGTGTAGGGATTATAGTAGGACCAATAGGTTTTAGGAGATAGGAGGGAATGGGGTCAAGAGAGCAAGTGGTAGAGGGAGAAGAGGCGATCAACAGCGACACATCCTGCTCTGAGACAGTGGAAAAAGAGTCAAGGAAGGCAGGAGGAGAGTTAGAAAGAGGTGTAGGATGGGAGGAAGAAACAGAGGGGATGTTCTGACGTATGGATTCTACCTTTTCCTTAAAATAGTCAGCAAAGTCCTGAGCGGAGATGGAGGAAGGAGAGGCAGCTGAGGGTGGTTTGAGTAGAGCATCAAAGACAGAGAACTGTCGGCGTGGGTTAGACTTGTGCATTTTGATTAGTTAAGAAAAGTAGACATGTTTAGCTTGCGAGAGGGCAGAGTTGAAACAGGATAGCGTAAATTTGTAGTGAAGGAAGTCTGCGAGAGTATGCGATTTCCTCCAGAGGCGTTCAGAGGAACGCAGCATGTGGGAATTTAGCCAGGGTCTAGGGTTAGAAGGGCGAGGGCGGCAGAGAGAAAGCGGGGCAAGTAGATCAAGAGAGGAGGACAAGGCAGAGTTGTAGTTCCTGACCAGGTTGTCAGGGTCTGTAGCAGAGCTGAGAGAGGAGCGTAACGTGGATTCAAAGTCAGGAAAGTGAATAGAGCGCAGGTTTCTGCAGAACCGGGGGTTAGATGGAGGTGGAGAAAGGGAGAAGCGAGATAGAATGAGATGAGGTGATGGTCAGAGAGAGGAAAAGAGGAAATGGAGAAATCGGAGAGACGTTTTTAGTGAAAACCAGGTCTAAGTAATGGCCATCCTTGTGGGTGCTGGCTGCAGACCACTGTTGAAGGCCAAAAGAAGAGGTTAGAGAGAGAAAGTGGGATGTCCAAGGGAGAGAGGGGCCATCAATATGACAATTGAAGTCCCCAAGGAGAAGAACAGGGGAGTCTGAGGAGAGAAAGAGAGCCAGGATTCAAAGTGAGAAAGGCAGAAGGGGGGTGAGAAGAGGTAGGTGGGCGATAAAATACCACCACATGGACAGGGAGAGAAGATCTGGACAGTGTGAGCCTCAAAGGAGGGAAAAGCAAGAGATGGAGGAATAGGAATGGTTCGGTAACGGCAGAGAGAGAGCAGGAGTCCCACGCCTCCACCCCTGCCGTCAGGACACGGAGTGTGGGAGAAAGAAAGGCCGCCATAGGAGAGCGCAGCTTCCAGAGCAGTGTCAGACTGAGTGAGCCAGGTCTCAGTTATAGCAAATAGGAGCAGAGTGAGAGAGAAAAAAGTCATGTACAGAGAGGCACTTGTGAGTAAGGGAGCGAGCATTCCAAAGGGCACAGGAGAAAGGGAGAGAGGAGGGAGGGTGGCAGGGGATGGGTATGAGGTTGGAGGGGTTCAAACCAGAAGGAGTAAAGGTTGTAATTGGCAGGCGAGGACGAGAGCATGTAGGAATAAGGCAGGGACCAGGATTGGGAGAGATATCCCCAGAAGCAAGGAGGAGAAGCATGGATAGAAAGAGGATGTGTGAGGATGATTTGTAGGGGTGTTTTTTAGTGCAGGGGATATAGCTGTGTGGTGTCAGAGGACGCAGGTAAGAAAGGAGTTCCTGTGAGCGGAGAAGTGGTAAAGGAAGGAGAGATGGAGATATATGAATGGAGTTAGAGACATACTGAGGCTGGTAAAAAGAAGTGCATAATTTGAGAAGAAGTGAACACACAGCAAATATAAATGGTAAAGGCAGCATCACAGCAGTAATGATGCAGTCTGGTATAGATGATATCCTCCTTTCCAGCGTAATTCAAATGCAGGAATCAGGGCCAGTTGGGGGTGTCCACTTCTTCTGAACTTCCTTTTAAACTTTTGTCTGCTTAATTAGCACATCTGAGGCACATTCAAACAGAAGGTTTTCTACACAGGGTGTTCCCTGCCTAGGTTTCAATGCTTAATTTAATTAAGGGTAGGATGAAACAGGATTCAAAGATGGTTTTTACCTAGCATTGTATCACTTGCATATATTATAATACACACAGCAAAGGCTTCAATGAGAGGATTTAGAGATGTTTTTTTTACCTAGCATTGTATCACTTGCATATACTGTACTATAATACACACACACAAGTATAATAAAGGTTAATACCTGGGGCTCGTCCTTACCTGGGGCTCATCTAACCATCAGACACGTTAGCTACCCTGTATTTAAAAGCCCGGTAGCCTATGCATCCTATGTAAAATATACTCTTTATTCAACTGCAAGTGTAGAAATGTTTTTTTTTTCTTTACTTTATGCAACAGTTAAGCATATCCAAAGTCTGGGCATGTGGGGATGAGAAACCCTTTGTGCAGACCACATGTTTGGGGGAAATGGCTGCTGCTGTGACTGGAGAAGCAGGTGAAGTGTAGAAAGAAAGGAGAGTGGCAATTGGCGGACATCTGACTGGGGGGGGGGGGCATCCACCATAAAAGTGGAGCATTTTGTTACCTCCCCAGCCAGAGTGGTGCCAGCCAAGGGGGTAAAATCATTCCAGCCAGCTGGGGGAAGCCATTGCTGAGTCCACACTGATAGGTGCTGCTCCCATTGACTCGTTTGTATTTCCCTCCACAGGCCCTTACATCTCTTAGCCCCACCTCATCTGATTGGCCAATTACAGATGAACCCTCACCTACTGATTGGTCACCTGCAATTCTACCATGATTTCCTATGAAAGCAGGGAATCTATGAAAGGGGAACCCAATCAGCATTCCATAGTTCACTCTGATCTTGCCGTCGAGGTGAACTAAGCGGTGAGCTCCAAGACTGTGCTGGAGACACCCAGACATGAGCCTGGAAGTCTAACCCTGTGGGACATTCAAAAGAACGTTTGTACTATGAACTGTATCTTGACAGAGAAGAAGTGGAGAGCAGGACTATTAAGTATTACTTTTGAAAGGTCTCTGCTGCAAATTGTACCAGAGAAGTCTAGACGATATTTGCCTCAACAGAGAGTGGAAGCAAGTCCCGGGTAAGCCTTCAATGTGGTGCTCAGCACCTAGCCAGCTCAGATCCCTTCCGTATGCCCCTGTTTTAGTGAGAATAGCTCAATTATGTTTTTTGTTTTGAGGTTGCTGGCTCTGGCTGGAATATAAACATTTATTGAACTGCTTTGTCCTGTCTGGTCACAGTGATATGTTCTGGTCTCTTGTGACAGGCCATATGACACATTCTGGTGCCTGCCACGTTTGCTGGTACTTGAATGTCCTACACTTGGGGTCCAAACTAATGTAGATGAATCAGAGCATTACAGATTTTCATCAAGTAACATTTATTGTGCCATAAGGAAACACAATGTTTCGGCCTCGAACTGGCTTTTATCAAGTGAAAGGCCAGTTAGAGGCAGAAACAATGTGTTTCGTTTTGGCACAATACATTTAGCTTGATGAAAATCCATAGTGCTATGTTTCAGCTACATTAGTTTTAATTCATTCTGGATTATTGGCAGGCAGTCCGTGGAACCAGGACCACAGATATTAGTATCAGATTTTTTCCCCCTCATTTTATGGTGTGCAGCATTTACCCTATTTTTAACTACACGTGGTCCCAACCTTTTTGTGTCCAAGGTGCACACTTGAGAGTCCAGGAGAGTAGCAGGCAGCAACCAATTAACATACAAACACACAATTACCTTGGGGGTGGCCTCCAGTGTCACAGATGTGGAAGTTGTGCCCGACGTCCGGAGCAGAAGGAAAGAGCAAGAAGCACAACAGCTGTTGGCGGCACTGCGGCAAGCTACTCACTGGCAGCCGGCAAGCTACCCATAGCTCACGATCAACATGTTTGCGACCCCTGATCTATGAAATGGCTAGTCACGGCCACCCACAAATGCTTGACAGGCATCTTGGTGCGCGTTTGGGACCCCTGGCATATAGACAGGCAGCCTTACATCTATAGACTCAAACAAAAATGCAAACTCGTTCAGCAATGCACTGAACTTATCAAAGTTTAGTGAATAGGCCCCAAAGTGTCTAATAACCACACAAAGGATACCATAAATATTCACACCACTGTTGGTTGGGTAAAATGGAAGTCTTCTAGCCTCAGACTTTTATTCAATGTTTAGAGAGTTGAGATTCTCCTATAGAAGGTCCAATGTGACAAAGCTATTTATGGACATTGTGTTTGACTTTGAGAAGGGCCTTTATGCTTGTAAATCCTGGCTCTAAGGCCCGGATGTTTAGATCACTTGTTTGTGGCTCTAGCCAGTAGCACAATCTTAGCTAGTAGCACAATCTGGAGGCTGACAAAATTCAGGGCCTCAGACACACAACTCTAAACTTAGTGGTCACATTTCGTCTCTCACAAGTCTGCTTCCACGTTTACTTCTTCAGAGCTTCCTCTTTTTTTTCAGCCTCCAGATATTATTTCATTTAGACAAGGATTCTGGTATTCAGACCCACATATCTCTCTCTGAAAGTGCACGCTCACCCTGCCACAATTCTTGCAAAGGACACCAGAAAAAATAGCATTGAAATTATAAGGTACAGTGACCATGTAAGTCTGCCAGGATCTTCAGGGAAACATGCAAGTGTATTATGCAAAGTAGTAGACTGTCAGGTTTGTGCTCGCCACAAACCAGGACTGGACTGCAGGGCTGAGGTGGGGATGGTTATACACCAACCTTAGACCACAAAGACGGGTCCGGAGTGCGAATTCCGTGGTCAAACGTAGCCGGGTCAGGATTGGAGAAGTCAGGGTTAACAATATATATCCAGGCCGGGGTTAGGGCAGGCGGCATAGGTGTAAGGAATCTGTTCCTGGGTTTGGTGGAAACCCTTTCCTTACAGAACTGTGCTGTTTCCAGACAACCTCCCCTCACATCCACCTGTGCTGGCAATTAGTGTCAACCTGCCTTGGTGCTCTCTCATTGGAGGAATGCCCTCACACCTCTCTCGCTGGCCTTCTTATACTCGGCTCTCACAATTCCTCAGTGCCGAGCATAGTTCTTTCTCTTAGAATGTAATTGAAGTGTTCGGTCCGGTTTCTGCTATTTCCCAACCACCCATTTCAGAGACAAGCACAATGTCCTTGGACCCCATGGAAACACCCAGTCTGACTCCTCAAGTACGCTCGGCAGTGTCCAGTATACCTTCCTCGGACTCCGGTGCTGTACTTAGTATAACCACTGTTGCTGTTCAATCCTTTGGTTCAGGAACAAACTGTTTCTCCACTGATTTTCCCGCAGCTTCTGTGATAACCAAGAATGACTTTAAGCTCCTCACTTCTGAGAACGCTTTTTTCTTCCTAACTTCCCTATTACTCCACGCTTAGCCTTAGAGTCTGGCATTCCGACTCCTCAGATAATACTCTCTTGCTGTTTTTCCCACAGTATTCGAGGTATCCGCTACAGACTACATGGCTGCTACAACCAACTAAGGGTTATCTCTCTTGGAATCTTCTGTAGTGACTGTTTATCCTACAGATTCAAAGGACCCAGGGTTGAAAACCAAGTTACACTTCTCTGATTTTTCCACAATATTTGGGGTACCTACTACAGATCGCTCTACTTCAGCTGCAAACTCAGGCTTACCTTCCAGTGAGGTTTCGCTAGTACCTAATGTATCTACTGCTTTCAAGGACCCTGTGTTTCGAAATAGAGATATCTGATACTGTCTCCCAACAGTATCGTGTGAAGCCTCTGACTCTAGGACTTCCACTACTCAGTCAAGTTCATGTTCTCCCGATCCTTCCTCTGTGCTTGAAAAACCCAGTTCTAAATACAAGACTTCTGTTTCTAAATCAGGTTTACTGCTCACCTTGCTTCCTGCTGTACCGGATAAAGTCTGTATGGATCCAAGCTTTCTCACTTTGCTAGCAGATCCTATGCCCGCAGGGCCCCGTGTGGTGGCTGAGGTGTTTCCTCTGGATTTCATGTTGCCCTCGCCAAAGATTGAAACACCCCTATTGGACTGTTTCACCCCTGTGGTGTCCGTTCCTGTTTCTTGTCCTCCCACGGTGAATACGGGCATGCTTTTCTCTGCTTGTTCTTTGGTGCCTACTGGTCCCTTCCCGGATGTCCAGATTTCGGACCGGATGCTTCCTTGACCTCAAATGCCCAGGAATGCTGACCTATCGTTTGCCAGTGCCACGGCAGGAAACTACTTAAACACAATAACCTCCACTTTTGACTTCTTTGGGGGAACGGGCCAGGACTGTACCAAAGGGGTTGCGTCAATATCTTGCAGTGAACCCTCCAGCACTATACCCTTGCTAACAACGGTCCGGAATTCCTGGGGAGCAAAAGATTCTCTCAAGCTTCTACGTACCGATTCCAGCAAAAACATTGCCTGTCCAGAAGGCCTCTCTGCTATATCCGACCAACAATCAGTGTTTTTGTCCTATACTCTCGGACTATTACTAGGGACCGGGCACCTGGCTGGTGTACTTTGGACTTCCCTGTTCGGGAATCACCTGCTTTTCCACAGCTCTGGATTTCCAAGACATTTTGTGTTGCTTTCCATATACCAAGAATTGCAGTGCTACTGCTCTCTGATGTAAAGATGGCGCTTGCCAATGATTTGTGGGATTATGGATCTACTTCTCGCCAAGACAGTTCAGGGACAATGATATGTCTCCCAGATCTATGAGTGGTCCTGTTCGCCCAGAGTTCTCACCTGAAAGGGGAGGGGGGGGTTACTGTAAGGATTCTGTTTCTGGGTTTGGTGGAAACCCTTTCTTTACAGAACTGTGCTGTTTCCAGATAACCTCCCCTCACAATTACTGTCGCCCTGCCTCGGTGCTCTCAGTGGAGGAATGCCCTCACACCTCTCTCCTGGGATTAGCCCGCTGGCCTTCTTATACTGTGCTCTCACACTGCCTCAGTGCCGAGCATAGTCCTTTCACTTAGGATGTTACTGTGTTTGCCACAAGCTACCTGTTTGGCCGCCCTGTTCCTGTATTCTTGTTCCTGATCCCTGTTCCTGTGACCTGCTGCCTTTTCCCAAAGCAGAGGTCTGCCTACTGAGTCCAAGGTCTGCTGCTCTCGCCTCGCAGAGGCCTGTTTTGGACTTCCGTGCTGAAGCGTTGGTTCGCCAACGCTGCCCGGAGGTGTGCCTGTTCCGGCCTCCTTCTCCCTTTGCTGCGACCGGTACCATGGGCCATTCCCACTCCTCGCACAGAGGCCACTCCCGCACTGCTGCTGCTCCTACGCTGAAGAGGAGCGCACCTGATTTCCTGTTGCCGAACCCCTGCTTGGATAACAATTTTTCTACTGTCTCCAACCAAGACCCATGCGTGTCAAAGGATTACCCTGGCCTCTCCAGCCCTGAACCTGCTATGAACGACTACGAACTGCGCAATCCAGAACAGGCTTTTTGGCCTAAGGTCCGTGTATTCACGCCCCACCTCAGCAACACGGTCCGGTCTTGGTTTGTGGCGAGCACAAGCGTGACAATAGGAGCATAGGTTGAGGTCACAGACCGGGGTCAGCATCAGGGAGAGCGTCAGTGTAGGGTTTCAGCATAGGCACTGCAGTGCAAGGGGAGGTCTCCAGGACAGGAATCCTGCAGTGCAGGGGGTCCAGCAGGTGGTCCAGCACAGGAGGTCCTCAGAAACAGGAAGAGCTTTGGCAAGGGTGCTTCAGCATAGATGCTGCAGCGTAAACAAGGCAAACACTTAAGAGAACAAGGAAGCTTCAGCACAGGGGCTTCGGCACAGGAATGGACTCTGGACAAAGGAGGCTCCAGGATACAGGAAGCTTAAGCAAAGGAAAGCAAAGAAGAGACAAGCAAAGGAGCTTGTGGTCAGCACAGTAACACCAAAAAAGGATTATGCTCAGCCACTTCCTGGGGGAAGGGCTGACCCTAAATAGCATAGGCAGCCAATAGGGACAGAGCTGCATAGCAGGCAGCAAGAAGCAGACTGCAGTGTGAGTCCAGACCCAGGTGATTCCAATTGCCAAGTATAGGGAGGCCTTTGTCTGGAAGCTCTGAATGCTTGTAAGGGTGAATTGCAGCCAAAGCCAGGACCAGAACCCTAACATAGACATTCACTTTAAATTTAAGATGTTACAGAGACAGAAGAACAGCACATTGAGAACATGAAGACATAATGCCATTTGAACTGCAACACCACATATGTGGTTTATATTATCAAATGCTCTTGTAATAAGAAATATGTTAGCCTGACAAAGAGACTATGACAGTAGGGGTAAATGTGGCTGCTCTTTAATAAAGGTCAAACACACCATTATCCCTACCTGTCAATAATATGCTATATTTATTCATGTATGAATACAGTAGGGCCCCACTTTTCAGTGTTCCGCTGATACTGTGGTACAGAGAAGGGGGCCGCCATGTCAGCGCATGAGGTCGCGCATGCACAGAAGGTGGATGTGCAGGTCTGCATATGCGCAGAAAATATCCGGTTAGGGTACCGTAGAGCAGAACTTGCCGTATTAGCGGGGCCCGCCTGTAGTCACATATCTGTATACTGTGACTACATTGGTCTGATGTTATATGTTGTAGCCTGGATTCAGCACTTTTGGAACCAGGAGTTAACCGATGTTAAATATGTTAAATGTGCGGATAATTGGTATATCAGTATCCAATCTAAACACAAGAGATCTTGGGCAAGATAAGGCGAGTGGCCTGAAATATTATCAAGCGTGGCAGGGCTCTGGACTCAGGTGTGGGAAAAGTGGCTCCCCGCAGGGGTACCAGTGTTTGGTCCAGACACTGAGTCGCCTAAACCTTCAGGGGCTTTTGAGCGGACATAGGGAACCGTTGCCGGGAATGTGCCCTGTTGTTGTGATTCCCATTGGTCCATTCAAATGCCCCGCTAAACTTAAGCATGCCCCTGTGGGCTGTACTGGAAGTCTTGTAACCCGCCGTCACTAAGGATTGGTCCGATGCAGGCGAGCCTTCACTCACTGATTGGACCCTGAAGACTATCCGCCCTGGGATTAGCCGGCCCTCTTCTTCCTCCATGGTGGTGAATGGTGACTGAGGGATATACAAGTGGGAACCCGGCTTTGGCTCCAGAGTTATCAGAAAGCCAAAGTGGACACATTACATATTCAAAGTCGTTAATGGGTGATCCGGAGGGAAGCAATGGAAGAAACTTTGAAAATGCTGGCTCATGGAGAGCAAACCAGTGCTGCCCATACTACCAAGGACAGTGGCACAAATTTGGGAATGTGGATGAGTGTAAATATTCAAGACAGATGTCCCCACACGTAGGACTTTAGGTTGTTTGTTGTTCCCCCCGTTGGGTGAGTTTGTGTATATGTTTTATGTACTAGAGCAGGCCTGCACAACTCCAGTCCTCGAGGGCCACAAACAGGCCAGATTTTCAGGATATCCCTACTTCAGCACAACTGGCTCAATTAGTGTCTCAGTCATACTGAGCCACTAATTGAGCCAGCTGTGCTGAAGTAGTGATATCCTGAAACCCTGGCCTGTTTGCGGCCCTCGAGGACTGGAGTTGTGCAGGCCTGTACTAGAGGTTTGTGAAATGTTCTAATGCATTCCCTTTTGTTCAACTCTGCAGTTCTGTCTAGTGTACGGATCCCCCGGTGTAATTGTCATGGTCTCCCGTGACAAAGTGTTTCAAGCACAGCCCAAAGGTGCAGGCTTAAGCACAATGGGAAATTCAAAATGACCACCAGGAATCATGCCGACAGGGCCAATACCCAGCAACGGCTCCCAGGGCCGGCCTGATACCTACCACAGAGAAAGACTACTAAGAGTCTGGGATGAACAAAGGCTCCGCTCCTCGAGCCATCGTTCCCTAAACCAGAGTACACACCCCTCCTGACTAACAATGTCTTAAGCACTTCACCCACACCCATTTGGATAACAATCCCAGATTTCTGTGTGTGCATGCTGGCTAAGGCCACGTCCATAGAGGAGTTACTAGCCCTGCACACAACTCGGGGGGGGGGGGGGGCGGAGGGGGGGAGGCATCTGCCTGAAAATCGGAGTATTTGAATGTTCCTCCAGATATAACGGCACCAAGCCCAGCGGGGGATATTCTGCTATCCGGGGAATCCATTGCCGAGCTCCCGCCTGTAGCCGCTGCTACCATTGACCAGTTTGTTGATTGGTTCCAGTGCAGCACCCCTCACATAATAAAGGTGAAGCCCGTCTGGCTGCCACAAAGCCGTGTGTAATGGTCACCTCTGTAAGGCTCATTTTGCCTGGAATGTAAAGTATTGTGTGTAACCTATTCCAGATAAGAGCTATATCACTGTGTGATATTTGGAAGGGGGGAAACTGTGTCTTGGGGAACAGGGATTGTTCCCATACAGTTAGTAAGGCAACCAGCACTGTCCTTTTGTGTTAGCATTTCTCTGCATGCAGACACAGTAATTCACTTAGCTAAGATGCATGCAGAGAAATGCCGGTTTGTGTCAGAGATCGGGAGCGGCTTAGTACCTTGACTATGGTGAGTGGGGAAGGGTTGTGATTCAGGTACGGAGAACTGGTTCTCGGCAGTGCAGACCCTTTGTTTACCCGAGACGCTAAGGCACCTACCCAGCGGGACGTATGGGGCTGGCCAGGGAGCCATTGCCGGGTCTGAGCCCCATAGCACGATTTCCAATGGTCAGTTTGAATTTCTCGCTCGCCAGACGCTCACTCCACGATGGGCGCCCTAAAGTCCTTAAGCCGGTCCCTTATATGATTGGTGCAGCCTGGCGAGCTCTTGTCCTTTGATTGGCTGCACCGTCACAATATGCCCTTTGATTGGCCGGTGGCCCCTGCTCCATGGAAACAATAGGCAACCGAGGGCTATGTAAGGGGAGCAGCCAATCAGAGTACCAGACAAGTTTTGGAGTTGATCTGAGACGCGACTGGCTGGTTTTTTGAAAGTGCTATTGGACAAATAGCACAGAGAAGCAGGAGGAGGAGCTAAAGCAGGCCCCTGCACATAGTTCAGTCTATATTCTCCTCCAGGCCCAGTTGGTGAGTGTACATGGTGTGTTTTGTATGTTTGCAAGATATACATTTTTGTTTATTCAACTATTGTGTCCTGTATTGAAAGTTCTGGTCTCCCGTTACAGTTGTAATTTACCCTATAACAAATTTCATATGGCCGGGGTGTATCTATGTTAGTGGAACCTGATCAGAGTGCCAGGTCTGTCTGATCCTAGCGTGGAAGTGAACTAAGTGGTGTGCTCCGAGGCTGTGCTGGAGACACCTGAAACCGAACTGGGAGTCTAACCGAGTGGGACATTATAAGTGCTTCTGTGCCGAGTTGCCGGAGAAGCAGAGAGCAGGACTTTAAAGTTGAGAATTTGAAAGTTCTCTGCCACATATTGCACCAGAGAGGTCTCGAAGGTCCCTATCCCCTTACATAGATTACCTTGTGACCAATCACAGTGCAGATGTTGCACAGCAACCATCACTCCTGGCCCTGCGCTCTGGGCAGTGTGAATAGCCATAATCAGTGGTCATCAAATCACCCCAAAATCTACTTGACGGACCAAAAAAATCTACTCGCCACCTAGCCCTACCCTAGTCTCGCCCCACCACTAGTCCCACCCCCAAGGCCCGCTTTAAAAAATGTTTTGAATAAATTCCTAGTAAGAACAACATTCGTTGTTGACATAAGTTTATTTATTGTATTACATTATACTACAATTAGTCCTTGTTAAGTGTATGTGTGTATATGTGTGTGTATGTGTGTGTATATCTGTATCTGTGTGTGTATGTATATGTCAGATTTAGAAAAAAAAAGCCAGGTGTGAATGACTAGTTTCCTGAACCCTTTAAGCAGTGTCTGGACGTCCCCGCTTCACAATATATGTTGGAGGGGAGGTGTTCCCTACCTGTCTTCTGGGTTAGGAGGGATTCCGATGTCTCCCGTGTGAAGCTTGAGTCAGATCTGGAAGAAAGAAGTATAGGAGAGTGCGAGAGGCAGAGAGACAGAGGGGGCAGAGAGACTGAGAGAGACAGAGAGACAGAGGGGGCAGATAGAGAGACAGACAGAGGGGGCGG
>NW_027453943.1:102500-118644 GCF_040206685.1 Ascaphus truei | reverse complement strand
CAGAGCGAGAGAGAGAGTGCGCCACAGAGAGAGAGAGAGAGCACCACAGAGAGAGAGAGAGGGCGCCACAGAGAGAGAGAGTTCGCCACAGAGAGAGAGGGCGCCACAGAGAGAGAGAGAGAGAGGGCGCCACAGAGAGAGAGAGGGAGCCACAGAGACAGAGAAAGAGAGAGAGGGCGCCACAGAGAGAGAGAGAGGGCACCACAGAGAGAGAGGGCGCCACAGAGAGAGAGAGAGTGCGCCACAGAGCGAGAGAGAGGGCGACACAGAGAGAGAGAGAGAGAGAGGGCGACACAGAGAGAGAGAGGGCAACACAGAGAGAGAGAGGGGGCGCCACAGAGAGAGAGAGAGAGGGCGCCACAGAGTGAGAGAGAGGGAGACACAGAGAGAGAGAGAGGGCGTCACAGAGCGAGAGAAAGAGGGTGCACAAAGCGAGAGAGAGAGCGCGCCACAGAGCGAGAGAGGGCGCCACAGAGCGAGAGAGGGTGCCACAGAGCGAGAGAGAGCGCCAATGAGCGAGAGAGAGAGGGCGCCACAGAGAGAGAGAGAGGGCGCACAGAGAGAGAGAGAGGGCGCCACAGAGCGAGAGAAAGAGGGCGCCACAGAGCGAGAGAGAGGGCGACACAGAGCGAGCGAGAGAGGGCGCCACTGAGCGAGAGAGGGCGACACAGAGCGAGAGAGAGAGGGCGCCACAGAGCGAGAGAGAGAGGGCGCCACAGAGCGAGAGAGGGAACCTCAGAGCGAGAGAGAGGGCGCCACAGAGCGAGAGAGAGGGCGCCACAGAGCGAGAGAAGGCGCCACAGAGCGAGAGAGAGGGCGCCACAGAGAGAGAGAGTGCGCCACAGAGCGAGAGAGAGAGGGCACCACAGAGCGAGAGAGAGAGGGCACCACAGAGCGAGAGAGGGTGCCACAGAGCGAGAGAGAGGGCGCCACAGAGCGAGAGAGAGGGCGCCACAGAGCGAGAGAGAGGGCGCCACAGAGAGAGAGAGGGCGCCACAGAGCGAGAGAGAGGGCGCCACAGAGCGAGAGAAAGAGGGCGCCACAGAGAGAGAGAGGGCGCCACAGAGCGAGAGAGAGAGGGCACACAGAGCGAGAGAGGGCGCCACAGAGCGAGAGAGGGTGCCACAGAAAGAGAGAGAGGGTGCCACAGAGAGAGAGAAAGAGAGGGCACCACAGAGAGGGAGAGAGGGCATCACAGAGAGAGAGAGAGGGCGATACAGAGAGAGAGAGGGCGATACAGAGAGAGAGAGGGCGACACAGAGAGAGAGAGGGCGACACAGAGAGAGAGAGGGCGACACAGAGAGAGAGAGGGCGACACACAGAGAGAGGGCGACACAGAGAGAGGGCGACACAGAGAGAGAGAGAGAGAGAGAGAGGGCGACACAGAGAGAGAGAGAGGGCGACACAGAGAGAGAGAAGGCGACACAGAGAGAGAGAGAGGGCGACAGAGAGAGAGAGGGCACCACAGAGAGAGTGAGGGCACCACAGAGAGAGAGAGGGTGCCACAGAGAGAGAGAGAGAGAGGGTGCCACAGAGAGAGAGGGCACCACAGAGCGAGAGAGAGGGAGACACAGAGAGAGAGAGAGAGAGAGAGAGAGAGAGAGAGAGAGAGAGGGCAACACAGAGAGAGAGAGGGGTACACAGAGAGAGAGAGGGCGACACAGAGAGAGAGAGGGCGCCACAGAGCGAGAGAGGGCGCCACAGAGCGAGAGAGAGGGCGCCACAGATCGAGAGAGAGGGCGCCACAGAGCGAGAGAGAGGGCGCCATAGAGCGAGAGAGAGAGGGTGCCACAGAGAGAGAAAGGGCGCCACAGAGCGAGAGAGAGAGGGCACCCCACAGAGCGAGAGAGGGCGCCACAGAGCGAGAGAGAGAGGGCACCACAGAGCGAGAGAGAGAGGGCACCACAGAGCGAGAGAGGGCGCCACAGAGCGAGAGAGAGGGCACCACAGAGCGAGAGAGAGGGCGCCACAGAGCGAGAGAGAGGGCGCCACAGAGAGAGAGAGGGCGCCAGAGAGCAAGAGAGAGGGCGCCACAGAGCGAGAGAAAGAGGGTGCCACAGAGTGAGAGAGAGAGCGCGCCACAGAAAGAGAGAGAGGGGGGCACCACAGAGCGAGAGAGAAAGGGCGCCACAGAGCAAGAGAGGGCGCCACAGAGCAAGAGAGAGAGAGGGCGCCACAGAGAGAGGGCGACACAGAGATAGAGAGGGTGACACAGAGAGAGAGAGGGTGACACAGAGAGAGAGAGGGCGACACAGAGAGATTGAGGGTGCCACAGAGAGAGAGGGCGCCACAGAGAGAGAGAGAAAGAGGGTGCCACAGAGAGAGAGGGCACCACAGAGAGAGAGAGGGTGCCACAGAGAGAGAGAGAGAGGGCGCCACAGAGAGAGAAGGTGCCACAGAGAGAGAGGGCGCCACAGAGCGAGAGAGGGCGCCACAGAGCGAGAGAGGGCGCCACAGAGAGAGAGAGAGGGTGCCACAGAGAGAGAGAGAGAGGGCACCACAGAGAGAGATAGAGGGCACCACAGAGAGAGAGAGAGGGCGCCACAGAGAGAGAGAGGGAGCCACAGAGACAGAGAAAGAGAGAGAGGGCGCCACAGAGAGAGAGAGAGGGCACCACAGAGAGAGAGGGCGCCACAGAGAGAGAGAGAGTGCGCCACAGAGCGAGAGAGAGGGCGACACAGAGAGAGAGAGAGAGAGAGGGCGACACAGAGAGAGAGAGGGCAACACAGAGAGAGAGAGGGGGCGCCACAGAGAGAGAGAGAGAGGGCGCCACAGAGTGAGAGAGAGAGGGCGCCACAGAGAGAGAGAGGGCGCCACAGAGCGAGAGAGGGCGCCACAGAGCGAGAGAGGGTGCCACAGAGCGAGAGAGAGCGCCAATGAGCGAGAGAGAGAGGGCGCCACAGAGAGAGAGAGAGGGCGCCACAGAGAGAGAGAGAGGGCGCCACAGAGCGAGAGAAAGAGGGCGCCACAGAGCGAGAGAGAGGGCGACACAGAGCGAGCGAGAGAGGGCGCCACTGAGCGAGAGAGGGCGACACAGAGCGAGAGAGAGAGGGCGCCACAGAGCGAGAGAGAGAGGGCGCCACAGAGCGAGAGAGGGAACCTCAGAGCGAGAGAGAGGGCGCCACAGAGCGAGAGAGAGGGCGCCACAGAGCGAGAGAAGGCGCCACAGAGCGAGAGAGAGGGCGCCACAGAGAGAGAGAGTGCGCCACAGAGCGAGAGAGAGAGGGCACCACAGAGCGAGAGAGAGAGGGCACCACAGAGCGAGAGAGGGTGCCACAGAGCGAGAGAGAGGGCGCCACAGAGCGAGAGAGAGGGCGCCACAGAGCGAGAGAGAGGGCGCCACAGAGAGAGAGAGGGCGCCACAGAGCGAGAGAGAGGGCGCCACAGAGCGAGAGAAAGAGGGCGCCACAGAGAGAGAGAGGGCGCCACAGAGCGAGAGAGAGAGGGCACACAGAGCGAGAGAGGGCGCCACAGAGCGAGAGAGGGTGCCACAGAAAGAGAGAGAGGGTGCCACAGAGAGAGAGAAAGAGAGGGCACCACAGAGAGGGAGAGAGGGCATCACAGAGAGAGAGAGAGGGCGATACAGAGAGAGAGAGGGCGATACAGAGAGAGAGAGGGCGACACAGAGAGAGAGAGGGCGACACAGAGAGAGAGAGGGCGACACAGAGAGAGAGAGGGCGACACACAGAGAGAGGGCGACACAGAGAGAGGGCGACACAGAGAGAGAGAGAGAGAGAGAGAGGGCGACACAGAGAGAGAGAGAGGGCGACACAGAGAGAGAGAAGGCGACACAGAGAGAGAGAGAGGGCGACAGAGAGAGAGAGGGCACCACAGAGAGAGTGAGGGCACCACAGAGAGAGAGAGGGTGCCACAGAGAGAGAGAGAGAGAGGGTGCCACAGAGAGAGAGGGCACCACAGAGCGAGAGAGAGGGAGACACAGAGAGAGAGAGAGAGAGAGAGAGAGAGAGAGAGAGAGGGCAACACAGAGAGAGAGAGGGGTACACAGAGAGAGAGAGGGCGACACAGAGAGAGAGAGGGCGCCACAGAGCGAGAGAGGGCGCCACAGAGCGAGAGAGAGGGCGCCACAGATCGAGAGAGAGGGCGCCACAGAGCGAGAGAGAGGGCGCCATAGAGCGAGAGAGAGAGGGTGCCACAGAGAGAGAAAGGGCGCCACAGAGCGAGAGAGAGAGGGCACCACAGAGCGAGAGAGGGCGCCACAGAGCGAGAGAGAGAGGGCACCACAGAGCGAGAGAGAGAGGGCACCACAGAGCGAGAGAGGGCGCCACAGAGCGAGAGAGAGGGCACCACAGAGCGAGAGAGAGGGCGCCACAGAGCGAGAGAGAGGGCGCCACAGAGAGAGAGAGGGCGCCAGAGAGCAAGAGAGAGGGCGCCACAGAGCGAGAGAAAGAGGGTGCCACAGAGTGAGAGAGAGAGCGCGCCACAGAAAGAGAGAGAGGGGGGCACCACAGAGCGAGAGAGAAAGGGCGCCACAGAGCAAGAGAGGGCGCCACAGAGCAAGAGAGAGAGAGGGCGCCACAGAGAGAGGGCGACACAGAGATAGAGAGGGTGACACAGAGAGAGAGAGGGTGACACAGAGAGAGAGAGGGCGACACAGAGAGATTGAGGGTGCCACAGAGAGAGAGGGCGCCACAGAGAGAGAGAGAAAGAGGGTGCCACAGAGAGAGAGGGCACCACAGAGAGAGAGAGGGTGCCACAGAGAGAGAGAGAGAGGGCGCCACAGAGAGAGAAGGTGCCACAGAGAGAGAGGGCGCCACAGAGCGAGAGAGGGCGCCACAGAGCGAGAGAGGGCGCCACAGAGAGAGAGAGAGGGTGCCACAGAGAGAGAGAGAGAGGGCACCACAGAGAGAGATAGAGGGCACCACAGAGAGAGAGAGAGAGGGTGATATAGAGATAGAGTGGGCGACACAGAGAGAGAGAGGGCGACACAGAGAGAGGGCGACACAGAGAGAGGGCGACACAGAGAGAGAGAGAGAGAGGGCGACACAGAGAGAGAGAGAGGGCGACACAGAGAGAGAGAGAGAGAGAGAGAGCGACACAGAGAGAGGGCGACACAGAGAGAGGGCGACACAGAGAGAAAGAGAGAGAGGGCGCCACAGAGAGAGTGAGGGCACCACAGAGAGAGAGAGAGGGCGCCACAGAGAGAGAGAGGGCGTCACAGAGAGAGAGGGCGCCACAGAGAGAGAGAGAGAGGGCACCACAGAGAGAGAGGGCGCCACAGAGAGAGAGAGGGCGCCACAGAGAGAGAGGGCGCCACAGAGAGAGAGAGAGAGGGCACCACAGAGAGAGAGGGCGCCACAGAGAGAGAGAGAGAGGGTGCCACAGAGAGAGAGAGGGCACCACAGAGAGAGAGAGGGCGCCACAGAGCGAGAGAGGGCGCCACAGAGCGAGGGCGCCACAGAGCGAGACAGAGGGTACCACAGAGAGAGAGAGGGCGCCACAGAGCGAGATAGAGAGGGCACCACAGAGCGAGAGAGAGAGGGCACCACAGAGCGAGAGAGGGCGCCACAGAGCGAGAGAGAGGGCGCCACAGAGCGAGAGAGAGGGCGCCAAAGAGCGAGAGAGAGGGCGCCACAGAGAGAGAGAGGGTGCCACAGAGAGAGAGAGAGGGCGCCACAGAGTGAGAGAAGGTGCCACAGAGAGAGAGGGCGCCACAGAGAGAGAGAGAGAGAGAGCGCCACAGAGAGAGAGAGAGAGGGCGCCACAGAGAGAGAGAGAGGGCACCACAGAGAGAGAGGACGCCACAGAGAGAGAGAGAGAGGGCGCCACAAAGAGCGAGAGAGGGCGCCACAGAGCGAGAGAGAGGGCACAGCAGAGCGAAAGAGGGCGCCACAGAGAGAGAGAGAGGGCGCCACAGAGCGAGAGAGGGAGCCACAGAGCGAGAGAGAGGGAGCCACAGAGCGAGAGAGAGGGTGCCACAGAGAGAGAGAGGGCGCCACAGAGCGAGAGAGGGGGCGCCACAGAGTGAGAGAGAGAGGGTGCTACAGTGCGAGAGAAAGAGGGCGCCACAGAGAGAGAGAGGGCACACAGAGCGAGAGAGAGAGGGCGCCACAGAGAGAGAGAGGGCGCCACAGAGAGAGAGAGGGTGCCACAGAGAGAGAGAGGGCACCACAGAGCGAGAGAGGGCGCCACAGAGCGAGAGAGGGTGCCACAGAAAGAGAGAGAGGGTGCCACAGAGAGAGAGAGAGGGCACCACAGAGAGAGAGAGAGGGCACCACAGAGAGAGAGAGAGGGCGCCACAGAGAGAGAGAGGGCGACACAGAGAGAGAGAGGGCGACACAGAGAGAAAGAGGGCGACACAGAGAGAGGGCGACAGAGAGAGGGCGACACAGAGAGAGGGCGACACAGAGAGAGAGAGGGCGACACAGAGAGAGAGAGAGAGAGAGAGAGAGAGAAAGAGAGAGAGGGCGACACAGAGAGAGAGAGAGGGCGACAAAGAGAGAGAGTAACACAGAGAGAGGGCGACACAGAGAGAGGGCGACACAGAGAGAGGGTGACAGAGAGAGAGAGAGAGGGCGACACAGAGAGAGAGAGGGCGACACAGAGAGAGAGAGGGCGACACAGAGCGAGAGAGCGGGTGCCACAGAGCGAGAGAGAGGGTGCCACAGAGAGAGAGAGGCAGCCACAGAGCGAGAGAGGGGGCGCCACAGAGCGAGAGAGAGAGGGTGCCACAGAGCGAGAGAAAGAGGGCGCCACAGAGAGAGAGAGGGCGCCACAGAGCGAGAGAGAGAGGGCACACAGAGCGAGAGAGAGAGGGCGCCACAGAGAGAGAGGGCGCCACAGAGAGAGAGAGAGGGTGCCACAGAGAGAGAGAGGGCGCCACAGAGCGAGAGAGGGCGCCACAGAGCGAGAGAGGGTGCCACAGAGCGAGAGAGGGTGCCACAGAGAGAGAGAGAGAGAGAGAGGGCACCACAGAGCGAGAGAGAGGGCGCCACAGAGAGAGAGTGGGTGCCAGAGAGAGAGAGAGAGAGAGAGGGCGCCACAAAGTGAGAGAGGGTGCCACAGAGAGAGAGGGCGCCACAGAGAGAGAGAGGGTGCCACAGAGCGAGAGAGAGAGGGCACACAGAGCGAGAGAGAGAGGGCGCCACAGAGAGAGAGAGGGTGCCACAGAGAGAGAGAGGGCGCCACAGAGCGAGAGAGGGCGCCACAGAGCGAGAGAGGGTGCCATAGAGAGAGAGAGGGTGCCACAGAGAGAGAGAGAGAGAGGGCACCACAGAGAGAGAGAGGGTGCCACAGAGCGAGAGAGAGAGGGCACACAGAGCGAGAGAGAGAGGGCGCCACAGAGAGAGAGAGGGTGCCACAGAGAGAGAGAGGGTGCCACAGAGAGAGAGAGAGAGAGAGAGAGAGAGGGCGCCACAGAGAGAGAGAGGGTGCCACAGAGCGAGAGAGAGAGGGCACACAGAGCGAGAGAGAGAGGGCGCCACAGAGAGAGAGAGAGGGTGCCACAGAGAGAGAGAGGGCGCCACAGAGCGAGAGAGGGCGCCACAGAGCGAGAGAGGGTGCCATAGAGAGAGAGAGGGCACCACAGAGCGAGAGAGAGGGCACAGCAGAGCGAAAGAGGGCGCCACAGAGAGAGAGAGAGGGCGCCACAGAGCGAGAGAGGGAGCCACAGAGCGAGAGAGATGGAGCCACAGAGCGAGAGAGATGGTGCCACAGAGAGAGAGAGGGCGCCACAGAGCGAGAGAGGGGGCGCCACAGAGCGAGAGAGAGAGGGTGCTACAGAGCGAGAGAAAGAGGGCGCCACAGAGAGAGAGAGGGCACACAGAGCGAGAGAGAGAGGGCGCCACAGAGAGAGAGAGGGCGCCACAGAGAGAGAGAGGGTGCCACAGAGAGAGAGGGCACCACAGAGCGAGAGAGGGCGCCACAGAGCGAGAGAGGGTGCCACAGAAAGAGAGAGAGGGCGCCACAGAGAGAGAGAGAGGGCACCACAGAGAGAGAGAGAGGGCACCACAGAGAGAGAGAGAGGGCGCCACAGAGAGAGAGAGGGCGACACAGAGAGAGAGAGGGCGACACAGAGAGAGAGAGGGCGACACAGAGAGAGGGCGACAGAGAGAGGGCGACACAGAGAGAGGGCGACACAGAGAGAGAGGGGGCGACACAGAGAGAGAGAGAGAGAGAGAGAGAAAGAGAGAGAGGGCGACACAGAGAGAGAGAGAGGGCGACAAAGAGAGAGAGTAACACAGAGAGAGGGCGACACAGAGAGAGGGCGACACAGAGAGAGGGTGACAGAGAGAGAGAGAGAGGGCGACACAGAGAGAGAGAGGGCGACACAGAGCGAGAGAGAGGGTGCCACAGAGCGAGAGAGAGGGTGCCACAGAGAGAGAGAGGCAGCCACAGAGCGAGAGAGGGGGCGCCACAGAGAGAGAGAGGGCGCCACAGAGAGAGAGAGAGAGGGCACACAGAGCGAGAGAGAGAGGGCGCCACAGAGAGAGAGAGAGGGTGCCACAGAGAGAGAGTGGGTGCCAGAGAGAGAGAGAGAGAGAGAGGGCGCCACAAAGTGAGAGAGGGTGCCACAGAGAGAGAGGGCGCCACAGAGAGAGAGAGGGTGCCACAGAGCGAGAGAGAGAGGGCACACAGAGCGAGAGAGAGAGGGCGCCACAGAGAGAGAGAGGGTGCCACAGAGAGAGAGAGGGCGCCACAGAGCGAGAGAGGGCGCCACAGAGCAAGAGAGGGTGCCATAGAGAGAGAGAGGGTGCCACAGAGAGAGAGAGAGAGAGGGCACCACAGAGAGAGAGAGGGTGCCACAGAGCGAGAGAGAGAGGGCACACAGAGCGAGAGAGAGAGGGCGCCACAGAGAGAGAGAGGGTGCCACAGAGAGAGAGAGGGTGCCACAGAGAGAGAGAGAGAGAGAGAGAGAGAGGGCGCCACAGAGAGAGAGAGGGTGCCACAGAGCGAGAGAGAGAGGGCACACAGAGCGAGAGAGAGAGGGCGCCACAGAGAGAGAGAGAGGGTGCCACAGAGAGAGAGAGGGCGCCACAGAGCGAGAGAGGGCGCCACAGAGCGAGAGAGGGTGCCATAGAGAGAGAGAGGGCACCACAGAGCGAGAGAGAGGGCACAGCAGAGCGAAAGAGGGCGCCACAGAGAGAGAGAGAGGGCGCCACAGAGCGAGAGAGGGAGCCACAGAGCGAGAGAGATGGAGCCACAGAGCGAGAGAGATGGTGCCACAGAGAGAGAGAGGGCGCCACAGAGCGAGAGAGGGGGCGCCACAGAGCGAGAGAGAGAGGGTGCTACAGAGCGAGAGAAAGAGGGCGCCACAGAGAGAGAGAGGGCACACAGAGCGAGAGAGAGAGGGCGCCACAGAGAGAGAGAGGGCGCCACAGAGAGAGAGAGGGTGCCACAGAGAGAGAGGGCACCACAGAGCGAGAGAGGGCGCCACAGAGCGAGAGAGGGTGCCACAGAAAGAGAGAGAGGGCGCCACAGAGAGAGAGAGAGGGCACCACAGAGAGAGAGAGAGGGCACCACAGAGAGAGAGAGAGGGCGCCACAGAGAGAGAGAGGGCGACACAGAGAGAGAGAGGGCGACACAGAGAGAGAGAGGGCGACACAGAGAGAGGGCGACAGAGAGAGGGCGACACAGAGAGAGGGCGACACAGAGAGAGAGGGGGCGACACAGAGAGAGAGAGAGAGAGAGAGAGAAAGAGAGAGAGGGCGACACAGAGAGAGAGAGAGGGCGACAAAGAGAGAGAGTAACACAGAGAGAGGGCGACACAGAGAGAGGGCGACACAGAGAGAGGGTGACAGAGAGAGAGAGAGAGGGCGACACAGAGAGAGAGAGGGCGACACAGAGCGAGAGAGAGGGTGCCACAGAGCGAGAGAGAGGGTGCCACAGAGAGAGAGAGGCAGCCACAGAGCGAGAGAGGGGGCGCCACAGAGAGAGAGAGGGCGCCACAGAGAGAGAGAGAGAGGGCACACAGAGCGAGAGAGAGAGGGCGCCACAGAGAGAGAGAGAGGGTGCCACAGAGAGAGAGAGGGCGCCACAGAGCGAGAGAGGGCGCCACAGAGCGAGAGAGGGTGCCACAGAGAGAGAGAGGGTGCCACAGAGAGAGAGAGAGAGAGAGAGAGGGCACCACAGAGAGAGAGAGAGAGAAGGCACCACAGAGAGAGAGAGAGGGCGATACAGAGAGAGAGAGGGCGACACAGAGAGAGAGAGGGTGACACAGAGAGAGAGAGGGCGACACAGAGAGAGGGCGACACAGAGAGAGGGTGACACAGAGAGAGAGAGGGCGACACAGAGAGATAGAGAGAGAGAGAGAGAGAGAGAGAGAGGGCGACACAAAGAGAGAGAGGGCGACACAGAGAGAGAGAGAGGGCGACACAGAGAGAGAGAGAGGGCGACACAGAGAGAGGGCGACACAGAGAGAGGGCGACACAGAGAGAGAGAGAGAGGGCGACACAGAGAGAGAGAGGGCGACACAGAGAGAGAGAGGGCGACACAGAGAGAGAGAGGGCGACAGAGAGAGAGAGAGTGGGCACCACAGAGAGAGTGAGGGCACCACAGAGAGAGAGAGGGCGCCACAGAGAGAGAGAGAGAGGGCGCCACAGAGAGAGAGAGGGCGCCACAGAGAGAGAGAGAGAGGGCGCCACAGAGAGAGAGAGAGAGGGTGCCACAGAGAGAGAGAGAGAGGGCACCACAGAGCGAGAGAGAGGGCACCACAGAGCGAGAGAGAGGGAGACAGAGAGAGAGAGAGAGAGAGAGAGGGCGACACAGAGAGATAGAGGGCAACACAGAGAGAGAGAGGGGTACACAGAGAGATAGAGGGCGACACAGAGCGAGAGAGAGGGCGCCACAGAGCGAGAGAGAGGGCGCCACAGAGCGAGAGAGAGGGCACCACAGAGCGAGAGAGAGGGTGCCACAGAGCGAGAGAGAGGGTGCCACAGAGCGAGAGAGAGAGGGTGCCACAGAGAGAGAGAGAGGGCGCCACAGAGCGAGAGAGAGAGGGCGCCACAGAGCGAGAGAGAGGGCGCCACAGAGCAAGAGAGAGGGTGCCACAGAGCGAGAGAGAGGTCGCCACAGAGAGAGAGCCACAGAGCGAGAGAAAGAGGGTGCCACAGAGCGAGAGAGAGAGCGCGCCACAGAGAGAGAGAGGGCGCCACAGAGCAAGAGAGGGCGCCACAGAGCGAGAGAGGGCGCCACAGAGCGAGAGAGGGCGCCACAGAGAGAGAGAGGGCGCCACAGAAAGAAAGAGAGAGAGGGCACCACAGAGAGAGAGAGAGGGCGACACAGACAGAGAGGGCGACACAGAGAGAGAGAGGGTGACACAGAGAGAGAGAGGGCGACACAGAGAGATCGAGTGTGCCACAGAGAGAGAGGGCGCCACAGAGAGAGAGAAAGAGGGTGCCACAGAGAGAGAGGGCGACACAGAGAGAGAGAGGGCGACACAGAGAGAGAGAGGGCGACACAGAGAGAGAGAGGGCGCCACAGAGCGAGAGAGGGCACCACAGAGCGAGAGAGAGGGCGCCACAGAGCGAGAGAGAGGGCGCCACAGAGCGAGAGAGAGGGCGCCACAGAGAGAGAGAGGGCGCCACAGAGCGAGAGAGAGAGGGCGACACAGAACGAGAGAGAGGGCACCACAGAGCGAGAGAGGGCGCCACAGAGCGAGAGAGGGCGCCACAGAGCCAGAGAGAGGGCGCCACAAAGCGAGAGAGAGGGCGCCACAGAGCAAGATAGAGGGCGCCACAGAGAGAGAGGGCGCCACAGAGCGAGAGAGAGAGGGCACCACAGAGCGAGAGAGAGAGGGCACAACAGAGCGAGAGAGGGCGCCACAGAGCGAGAGAGGGCGCCACAGAGCGAGAGAGAGGGCGCCATAGAGAGAGAGAGGGCATCACAAAGCGAGAGAGAGGGCCACAGAGCGAGAGAAAGAGGGTGCCAAAGAGCGAGAGAGAGAGGGCGCCACAGAGAGAGAGAGGGCACCACAGAGCAAGTGAGGGCGCCACAGAGCAAGAGAGGGCGCCACAGAGCGAGAGAGGGCACCACAGAGAGAGGGCGCCACAGAGAGAGCGAGAGAGAGAGAGGGCGCCACAGAGAGAGCGAGAGAGAGAGAGGGCGCCACAGAGAGAGAGAGAGGGCGACACAGAGAGAGAAAGGGCGACACATAGAGAGAGAGGGCGACACAGAGTGAGAGAGGGTGCCACAGAGCGAGAGAGGGCGCCAAAGAGCGAGAGAGAGGGCGCCACAGAGCGAGAGAGAGGGCGCCACAGAGAGAGAGAGGGCGCCACAGAGAGAGAGAGAGAGGGCGCCACAGAGAGAGAGAGGGTGCCACAGAGAGAGAGGGCGCCACAGAGAGAGAGAGAGAAAGGGCGCCACAGAGAGAGAGAGAGAGAGAGAGGGGTCGCCACAGAGAGAGAGAGAGGGTGCCACAGAGCGAGAGAGAGGGCGACACAGAGAGAGAGAGAGAGATAGAGAGAGAGGGCGCCACAGAGAGAGAGAGGGTGCCACAGAGCGAGAGAGAGGGTGCCAAAGAGCGAGAGAGAGGGCGCCACAGAGCGAGAGAGAGAGTGCGCCACAGAGAGAGAGAGAGGGCACCACAGAGAGAGAGAGAGGGCGCCACAGAGAGAGAGAGGGCACCACAGAGAGAGAGGGCGCCACAGAGAGAGAGAGAGAGGGCGCCACAGAGAGATTGAGAGGGCACCACAGAGAGAAAGGGCGCCACAGAGAGAGAGAGAGTGCGCCACAGAGCGAGAGAGAGGGCGACAGAGAGAGAGAGAGAGAGAGAGAGAGAGAGGGCGACACAGAGAGAGAGAGGGCGACACAGAGAGAAAGAGGGCGCCACAGAGTGAGAGAGGGCACCACAGAGCGAGAGAGGGTGCCACAGAGCGAGAGAGAGGGCGCCACAGAGCGAGAGAAAGGGCGCCACAGAGCGAGAGAGAGGGCGCCACAGAGAGAGAGAGAGAGGGCGCACAGAGTGAGAGAGAGAGGGCGCCACAGAGAGAGAGAGGGCGCCACAGAGAGAGAGAGAGGGCGCCACAGAGCGAGAGAGAGAGGGTGCCACAGAGCGAGAGAGGGTGCCACAGAGCGAGAGAGGGTGCCACAGAGCGAGAGAGGGCGCCAATGAGCGAGAGAGAGAGGGCGCCACAGAGAGAGAGAGAGAGAGGGCGCCACAGAGAGAGAGAGAGGGCGCCACAGAGCGAGAGAAAGAGGGCGCCACAGAGCGAGAGAGAGGGCGACACAGAGCGAGAGAGGGAGAGCGCCACTGAGCGAGAGAGGGCGCCACTGAGCGAGAGAGGGCGACACAGAGCGAGAGAGAGAGGGCGCCACAGAGTGAGAGAGGGCACCTCAGAGCGAGAGAGAGGGCGCCACAGAGCGAGAGAGAGGGCGCCACAGAGCGAGAGAGAGGGCGCCACAGAGCGAGAGAGGGTGCCACAGAGCGAGAGAGGGCGCCAATGAGCGAGAGAGAGAGGGCGCCACAGAGAGAGAGAGAGAGAGGGCGCCACAGAGAGAGAGAGAGGGCGCCACAGAGCGAGAGAAAGAGGGCGCCACAGAGCGAGAGAGAGGGCGACACAGAGCGAGAGAGGGAGAGCGCCACTGAGCGAGAGAGGGCGCCACTGAGCGAGAGAGGGCGACACAGAGCGAGAGAGAGAGGGCGCCACAGAGTGAGAGAGGGCACCTCAGAGCGAGAGAGAGGGCGCCACAGAGCGAGAGAGAGGGCGCCACAGAGCGAGAGAGAGGGCGCCACAGAGCGAGAGAGAGGGCGCCACAGAGCGAGAGAGAGGGCGCCACAGAGTGAGAGAGAGGGCGCCACAGAGCGAGAGAGAGGGCGCCACAGAGAGAGAGAGGGCGCCACAGAGCGAGAGAGAAGGCGCCACAGAGCAAGAGAGAGGGTGCCACAGAGCGAGAGAGAGGTCGCCACAGAGAGAGAGCCACAGAGCGAGAGAAAGAGGGTGCCACAGAGCGAGAGAGAGAGCGCGCCACAGAGAGAGAGAGAGGGGCACCACAGAGCGAGAGAGGGCGCCACAGAGCAAGAGAGGGCGCCACAGAGCGAAAGAGGGCGCCACAGAGCGAGAGAGGGCGCCACAGAGAGAGAGAGGGCGCCACAGAAAGAGAGAGAGAGAGGGCACCACAGAGAGAGAGAGAGGGCGACACAGACAGAGAGGGCGACACAGAGAGAGAGAGGGTGACACAGAGAGAGAGAGGGCGACACAGAGAGATCGAGTGTGCCACAGAGAGAGAGGGCGCCACAGAGAGAGAGAAAGAGGGTGCCACAGAGAGAGAGGGCGACACAGAGAGAGAGAGGGCGACACAGAGAGAGAGAGGGCGACACAGAGAGAGAGAGGGCGCCACAGAGCGAGAGAGGGCACCACAGAGCGAGAGAGAGGGCGCCACAGAGTGAGAGAGAGGGCGCCACAGAGCGAGAGAGAGGGCGACACAGAGCGAGAGAGGGCGCCACAGAGCGAGAGAGAGGGCGCCACAGAGCGAGAGAGAGGACGCCACAGAGCGAGAGAGAGGGCACCACAGAGCGAGAGAGAGGGTGCCACAGAGCGAGAGAGAGGGTGCCACAGAGAGAGAGAGAGGGCGCCACAGAGCGAGAGAGAGAGGGCGCCACAGAGCGAGAGAGAGGGCGCCACAGAGCAAGAGAGAGGGTGCCACAGAGCGAGAGAGAGGGCGCCACAGAGCGAGAGAGAGGGCACCACAGAGCGAGAGAGAGGGTGCCACAGAGCGAGAGAGAGGGTGCCACAGAGAGAGAGAGAGGGCGCCACAGAGCGAGAGAGAGGGCGACACAGAGCGAGAGAGGGCGCCACAGATCGAGAGAGAGGGCGCCACAGAGCGAGAGAGAGGGCGCCACAGAGCGAGAGAGAGGGCACCACAGAGCGAGAGAGAGGGTGCCACAGAGCGAGAGAGAGGGTGCCACAGAGAGAGAGAGAGGGCGCCACAGAGCGAGAGAGAGAGGGCGCCACAGAGCGAGAGAGAGGGCGCCACAGAGCAAGAGAGAGGGTGCCACAGAGCGAGAGAGAGGTCGCCACAGAGAGAGAGCCACAGAGCGAGAGAAAGAGGGTGCCACAGAGCGAGAGAGAGAGCGCGCCACAGAGAGAGAGAGAGGGGCACCACAGAGCGAGAGAGGGCGCCACAGAGCAAGAGAGGGCGCCACAGAGCGAGAGAGGGCGCCACAGAGCGAGAGAGGGCGCCACAGAGAGAGAGAGGGCGCCACAGAAAGAGAGAGAGAGAGGGCACCACAGAGAGAGAGAGAGGGCGACACAGACAGAGAGGGCGACACAGAGAGAGAGAGGGTGACACAGAGAGAGAGAGGGCGACACAGAGAGATCGAGTGTGCCACAGAGAGAGAGGGCGCCACAGAGAGAGAGAAAGAGGGTGCCACAGAGAGAGAGGGCGACACAGAGAGAGAGAGGGCGACACAGAGAGAGAGAGGGCGACACAGAGAGAGAGAGGGCGCCACAGAGCGAGAGAGGGCACCACAGAGCGAGAGAGAGGGCGCCACAGAGTGAGAGAGAGGGCGCCACAGAGCGAGAGAGAGGGCGCCACAGAGAGAGAGAGGGCGCCACAGAGCGAGAGAGAGAGGGCGACACAGAACGAGAGAGAGGGCACCACAGAGCGAGAGAGGGCGCCAAAGAGCCAGAGAGAGGGCGCCACAAAGCGAGAGAGAGGGCGCCACAAAGCGAGAGAGAGGGCACCACAGAGCAAGATAGAGGGCGCCACAGAGAGAGAGGGCGCCACAGAGCGAGAGAGAGAGGGCACCACAGAGCGAGAGAGAGAGGGCACAACAGAGCGAGAGAGGGCGCCACAGAGCGAGAGAGGGCGCCACAGAGCGAGAGAGAGGGCGCCATAGAGAGAGAGAGGGCACCACAAAGCGAGAGAGAGGGCCACAGAGCGAGAGAAAGAGGGTGCCAAAGAGCGAGAGAGAGAGGGCGCCACAGAGAGAGAGAGGGCGCCACAGAGCAAGTGAGGGCGCCACAGAGCAAGAGAGGGCGCCACAGAGCGAGAGAGGGCACCACAGAGAGAGGGCGCCACAGAGAGAGCGAGAGAGAGAGAGGGCGCCACAGAGAGAGCGAGAGAGAGAGAGGGCGCCACAGAGAGAGAGAGAGGGCGACACAGAGAGAGAAAGGGCGACACATAGAGAGAGAGGGCGACACAGAGTGAGAGAGGGTGCCACAGAGCGAGAGAGGGCGCCAAAGAG